>NC_079495.1:52205738-52425169 GCF_030052815.1 Hevea brasiliensis | reverse complement strand
GTGTGCCAAATCTTGTGAATATGTTCTTCTTAAGGAAACTGGTGACCACTCTAACATCGTTGGTTGGTGTCACAATTGCTTCTACCCATTTTGACACATAATCAACTCCAACCAGAATATACTTGTTTCCATGGGAAGAGGGAAATGGGCCCATGAAGTCTATTCCCTATACATCAAACAATTATATCTCAAGTATACCATGCAGTGGCATTTCATTCCTTCTTGAACTGTTACCTGTTCTTTGGCATTGATCACAACCTAGCATAAAGGATCTTACATCCTTAAATAAATGTGGCCAGTAAAATCCTGCTTGCAAAATCTTAGCTACTGTTTTTGAGGTGCCAAAATGTCCTCTATATAGTGATGAATGGCAGGGATAAATGGCAGTGATAAATGATACTTTCATATCTTTCTCTAGTATGCACCTTCTTATCAGCCCATCATTACATCTCTTGTACAGTAGAGGTTCCTCCCATAAGTAATATCTCACATCATGTAGGAATTTCTTCCTTTGTTGATAAGTCATGTTTAGAGGCAGTATCCTGTGTTAGTAGTATGCCCTAGAGCATATCATTTAGTATGTATCTTGTACATGTTTTTATTAATAAAAGGCATTTCCACTTTTTCGTTTTCATAAGATATTTATGTGTAATAGAAAAGGTCCATTGATATTTTGTTAGAAATTCTATTATTAAGTTGTTAAGAATATGAGTGACAGTATTTCTAGTACAAAGTATCATAAATAGGTTCACAATCGAGGATACTTCATAATAAGGACATAACTTATCCAGAAAGATTGTATTCATGTTTGTTCCCAAGTTATTTATATAAGATATAAATAAGATGGAATGGTGAGTCTCATGCCATATGACAAACATGATAGGCACTTATAAATAATAAGTAGGCCGAACCAGTGACACTTATGACAAGCACATGGAGTTTACTCTTGTCAATGTATTGTCATAAATCATATCAGTGCATATAATCTTTAGACCTGAGATAGCACAGTTATCTTGTATATAGGTGGTTTGAGTTTGATACTGCTTTCATACTTGTACTGTGTATGGGTATATAGTCATGTGTTGGCTCCTACTAGTTATATATGGAGGTAGGTGTTGATCAAGATGGAATCTGTTCCTCTAAGTAAATAGAGATAAAATCCTATGTTCATTTAATTGTTCTTGATGTTTCAAGTTCCTAGCCAGGGCAGATAGATTTAATAAGAAAAGAGTTTCTCATGAGAAAATCTTTTTAATCAAGAACTGGAATTAAAAGAGAACATAATATTCATAGCAAATGGAGTTTGACATAAACCATGACTCCAGCTTGAATTGGGATTTTGTAACAGAGAGATTTTAGTGCATTGTAACATATGATTATAGGTTCATTCAAGGTAAACCTTATTACTAATTGGGTGGCCATGGCATGCTATGCTAGGTGTCAACCATGGTCTATGAGGTGCATAAAATGATTTAGAGAAATCATTTATGGTAAGAAAGAGTTCTGATGATATTAAGAGTTGATATCATGTCTCATTGCCAATTAGTGATGAGCCTACTAAGTCACACACATACACAAGTTATCACCTAATTAAATATGATTTAATTAATTAATTAAAGAGTTAAATTGATTAATTAAATAGGTTTGGTTTGTAATTAGATTGCAAAGTCCCTAGCATGACTTGAAACCAAATCTAGATTATTGGATGTATAGTATAAGTTAAATTTATATTTAAAGTGTTTAAATATGAATTTAATTAATGAGAAATTAATTAATAAAGATTAATTAATTGATTTATATTTGATATAAATTGATTAGAAGAAGAGAAATAATTATTTTGGGTTGAGAACTCAAAATTAAGACACGGAGGCATTTTGGTCATTTCGTAGGGTGACATGTGGCACCATGAGATGGTGACACATGGCATTACACATAAGCTTACCAAATTTCTTTTAATCATATAAGATGATTAAAATCAAGATTAAATATAGGTTTGACACTTGGGACAATGTGATTGGGTCAATTAATCCTAGAACCAATCAAAGGGTGACATGTGGCAAGGGTTTAGTGTGTTGACCTAGCTATTTAAGTGTTGTTATAAAAAAAAAAATACAACCAGCTACTGCTCTCATTTGTGCCACCACCTTGAGGCTCTCCATCTCTTCTTCTTCATCTCTCATCGATTCAAAGAGATTAGCCATCAATCTCTTGAATTAAAAATACTAGAAATTGTTCTAGTATCATGTTTACATCTTTAATCTCTTAAAAGGAAAAACTTGATTTTCTAATTAATAGAAAAAGATTTAGAAGCTATTCAAGGGCTGCCATAGGTGTTCTTGGTGTGGACAAGCTAGAGGGACAACATCTGGTGTCCTGAAGATGAATCTCAAAGGTGCAAATACACTGCAGTGCATCAAGAGGTTAGTGTGTTTATTCTTGATTTAATCTAGGGTTCTAAAATTAATCTGATTAATTTTAAAATCTTAAATAGAAAATACAGATCCAAAAACATATTAAAAGAGTTTTAATATGTTGTTTATCATTGAAATCAAATAGATAAAAATAAATCTTGCATGATGCATGTGATCCTAGGTGAAAATTTTTTAAATTCAATGGTATAAACTTGTGTTTTTCACGCTTCTGCTTCTTCATCCTGCATACAAGAAAATTAACAAAGTCAGCGTACCATGGAGCTTTGGAGAATGGAAGTAATTGCTCATCAAGAAATGAATCATCAATTGGCAAATCTTTGAAGTCCTCTATGTACTCTAATTTTAGTCTGGAAAGATGGTCAGCTACTACATTCTCGGATCCCTTTTTATCCTTGATTTCAAGGTCAAATTCTTACAAAAGTAGAATCCAACGAATCAGCCTTGGTTTTGCTTCCTTCTTGTTCATAAGGTACCAGATTGCAGCATGATCTGTGAATACAATGACTTTTGACCCAATGAGGTAAGATCTGAACTTGTCCATTGTAAACACCACTGCTAGGAATTCCTTCTCTGTGGTGGCATAATTGATTTGTGCATCATCGAGTGTCTTGCTAGCAAAATAAATAGCATGGAGCTTTTTATCCTTTCTTTGCCCGAGCACTGCTCCAACTACAAAGTCACTCACGTCGCACATTACCTCAAATGGTAGCTCCTAATTTGATGGCTGCATTATTGGTGCTGATATCAGGGCTTCTTTGATCCTATTAAAGGAGACAAGGCAATTTTCATCAAAATCAAAGGGAACATCTTGACTTAACGAGTTAGTAAATGGCTTAGCTATTTTGGAAAAGTCCTTGATGAATCTCCTGTAGAATCCTGCATGTCCCAAAAAGCTTCACACTCCCTTAACTGATGTTGGGGGTTGCATGTCTTCAATGATCTCAATTTTTGCCTTATCAACTTCAATGCCTCTTTCTGATATCAAATGTCCCAAAACTATGCCTTCCCTTACCATGAAGTGGCATTTTTCCCAATTTAGGACCAGGTGTGATTCTTTGCATCTTTGCAACACCTTAGATAAATTAGCTAGGCAATCATCAAAAGTAGTTCCATAGACAGAAAAATCATCCATAAAAACTTCCATGATATCTTCAATATAATCAAAAAAGATAGCCATCATGCATCTTTGAAAGGTAGCAGGAGCATTACAAAGACCAAAAGGCATTCTCCTATATGCAAATGTTACATAAGGACAAGTGAATGTTGTCTTTTCTTAGTCTTTTGGGTGAATAGGAATTTGAAAGAATCCCGAATACCCATCTAGATAACAGAAATAAGAATGCTTTGCTAACCTTTCTAACATTTGGTCGATGAAGGGGAGAGGGAAATGGTCTTTTCTGGTAGCACCATTCAATTTCCCATAATCTATGCACATTCGCCAACTAGTGACTACTCTAGTAGGGATTAGTTCATTGTTTGCATTCTGGATAATAGTTGTCCCACCTTTCTTAGGAACTACATATACTGGACTAACCCATTTATTATCAGAAATTAGGTATATGATACCTGCATCTAATAGTTTTAAAATTTCTTTCTTGACTACTTCTTTCATGTTCGGGTTAAGTCTTCTTTGATGTTCGATTATGGGTTTACTATTTTCTTCCATGGGTATCCTATGCATGCAAATCGAGGGGTTAATTTCCTTCAGGTCTTCTATTTTATACCCTATGGCTTTGCTATGGATCCTAAGTTCTCTTAACAATTTTTCCTCTTCTAACTTAAACAGGCCAGCATTGATTATTACAGAATATTTAGAATTTGAGTCCAGAAATTTATACCTTAGTGAGGATGGGAGAGGTTTAAGCTCTGCCTATTTGGCATTTTCTTATAGCTTACCTTCGGTTTGTTCCTCCTTCAACTTCTCCACCTCGAAAAACTTAGCTAAGGGTAGGGGGTGGATGAGCTGCCAACTGTTGTGCACAGGCTGCTATTTCTGTATTTTCATCATCCACTGTGTGACTGTGCACAATACATGCTTCAAGAGGATCTTTAGTAAGTGTCTTATGAAATTCCTCTTCAAGTTGTTTGTCAATTATGTCAACCTTGAAGCATTCATCACGTTCAAATTTGTGTTTCATTGTGTCGAACAAGTTGAACTCCACTTCTTCTTCTCCTACCTTGAGAGTTAGCCACCCATTTTTTTACATCTATGATAGCTTCGGCAGTTGCCAAGAATGGTCTTCCCAAGATGATAGGAATTTTAACATCTTCTTCCATCTCAAGGATAACAAAGTCTACTGGAATGAAGAATTTGCCCACTTTGATCGGAATGTTGTCCAGTATTCCTATAGGATATTTAACAGATCGATCAGCCAATTGCAATGAGATTGTTATGGGTTTCAGTTCCCCGATCTCCAGCTTTTTGCATATTGATAGAGGCATTAAACTGACGCTTGCTCCAAGATCACAGAACAAGCGTCTTGGATCCTTATCTATTTTCTTGTCACTAATGAGACAGGATATGGAGAAGCTTCTTGGATCCTTCAACTTTGGAGGCAGTTTATTTTGCAGAATGTCACTGCATTCCTTTATTAGAGCTACTGTTCCATAGTCTTCTAGCTTTCTTTTCTTTGACAAAATTTCTTTAAGAAATTTGGCATAAGATGGCATCTGAGAGAGAAGGGGATGTTGATGTAAAGTTTCTGTAAAACTTTTAGAAACTTCTCAAACTGCTTGTCTAATTTGGCTTTCTAAAATCTCTGAGGAAAAAGTAGGGGAGGCTGGTATGGCTCTGGTAATTTCTTTGTCTTCCTTACTTTCTCTTCCTAATCTTTCTTAGCTTCTTCCTCCTTTTTCTCTGCTTGGTCTTTAGATTTTTCTATGGTTTCCTCTGTCGATTCTACCTCTGGTTGTACTAGAGTTCTCCCACTCCTTAGTGCAACTGCCTTACAATGTTCCCTTGGGTTCATTTCTGGTTGGCTAGGCAGTTTGCCAGCAGCCTTACTTAAAGAACTTGCTTGCTGAGCGATTTGATTCTCTAGCATCTTGTTATAAGTCGCAAGTTGGTCCATTCTGGAAGTTAACTGTTTAATCAATTCAGTTTGTTGTTATTGATCTGCTAGGAATCCTTCCATCATGGTTTCCATGGTCATTTTTGGTTCAGGTTGTTGAGGTTGGAGAGGTAGTGATGGTTGTGCAAAGTTTTGACCTCTGTTCTGAAATCCAGGGGGTTCTGGAGGTTTGTACCCTTGTTACTTATTTATTGGCTGGTTCTGCTGATTGGACCATGAGAAATTTGGGTGGTTCCTCCATCCAAGGTTATAAGTATTTGAATAAGGATTGTTTGGTTACCTCTAGTTGAAGTTTCCTCAATTATTCACATAGTTCATCTGTTCTGTGGAGGGTTCATTGAGATTGCTGTATTCTAAACTCATGTATCCTCCTCCATAGCTGTCCTTATGTTGACTGTTTGTACCAACTACATTGGCTTGCATTCTTTTGAGTTTCCTTGTGAGTTGATCAAACTGAGCATTTATCATGCTTAAGGCATCTACTTCCAGGACCCCTGCTGTTTTCCTTGCATTTCCTCTTTCGTTTGACCACTCATAATTATGGTATGCAACCCTTTCTAGAAGTTCATGTGCTTGTGGTACTGTTTTCTCCATTAGATCACCCTCTGCAGCTGAATCAACTGTGCTCCTTGTAGAGGGTAGTAATCCGTTATAAAAATTTTGCACTAATAGCCAATCTTCTATGCCATGGTGTGGACATTCCCTCTGCAGGTCTTTATATCTTTCCCATGCGTCATAAAGTGATTCTCCTTCCTTTAATCTGAAGGTGTTGAGCTCTAGCCTCAGTTTTGCAGTTTTTGTAGGTGGAAAATACCTTGCTAGAAAAGCTTGAGAAAGGTTTTCCCAAGTAATGAATATTCCAGCGGGTTGAGAAAGTAACCACTTCCTTGCTCTATCCCAAAGGGAGAATGGGAATGCTCTGAGTCTTATTGCTTGATCAGACACTCCATTCATCTTGAATGTATCAAATAGGGCAAGAAAGCACTGGAGGTGATAATGTGGGTCTTCTGTTGGTGAACCTGCAAACTGGGTTTGTTGAATCATTTGGAGCCATACTGGTTTTAATTCAAAGTTGTTGGCTTCCACTGTGGGTCTAGTGACACTGGGTTGAAATCCGTGGACAGATGGAGCTCCGAAATCTCTCAAGAGTCTTGGTCTATCATTATTATCGGCCATGGTTGGGATTTTAGGATTTTCTTGACCATGCTCTTGATGTTTCCTTTCCCTCCTGATGGCTTTCAGAGTTCTGTCTATCTCTAGATCACAGTCCAAAATTTCTTCTGGCTTTGTTCTGGTCATATACTAGATCGGGCGCCTGAGAGAAAAGAAAAGAAATATAACTAGTAAAATAAGATTAAATAATAAATATAATTGTCTAAATCAGCTAAATTGCCTATCGCTTGATATTACCAAGACTAAAAGTTTCCCGGCAACAGCGGCAAAAACTTATTTCGCTATTTTGCAACCACCGTAAGTGCACAGATCGCTAACAAGTAATAAAGTGATAAGTAAAGTATCATTCCCACGAGGAACTTTGTTTAGCAAGTACCAATCTACACAGAAATTTTGACTGTCTAGGCTATCAAATACTTAGGGAATGAAGTTTGTTAACCTTAAACACTAGAATGGTAAACTTAAAACGAAATGATTTATTTGAAACAATTCTGGAGTTAAGATTTCACACTTGAATCTTACTAGGGATGTTATTTAACTTATTTACTGGATTGATGGTCATTTTCCTTGATGGAGATCAGTCCTAAGCTATCCTAAATCCTCTCACAAGGCATCTAGGGTGTATTCTAATTAAACTCAAACCCTACTTTCGTAGTGATTAAACCAATTAAAATCCTTTGGGATCTTTGACCAATTTTGAAGTTCCACAAAGGTATCAGCCTATGTCTAGGTCAGAATTCCTAGGTTCAAAATCTTGATTTTCTAATGTTAATCTTCACCTTTCAGTCCTTCAATTAACATCTACAATCATGACTAAGTGGGTACCAGCACATAGCATGCATTAAGATCACAAGAAATTAAATCAAGAAACTTATCTCAAATCCAATAAATAAAACTCAGTGTTCATCCATAATAATAATTACAAGAGCTACTCTCCCAAATCCAGAATAAGAAAACTACTCACTCATGGTGAGTTCAGCAAACATCATGATAAAAGGTAAAAACAATAAAAAGAGAGTTATACAGAAGAAATAAAGTAATAAAAATCTGTCTAGGGAGACGAAACGAAGGAACCAAAGAGAGTTTGCAGCTTTGATCTTGTAGAGCTTCAGTTGGAAAACTTCTTTTGGTACTGATGTAGAGCCTAACAATAGCAACCTTCAGCAGCCATCCTGATGATAGTAACCGACCCTCTTCCTGATGTTTTCTTTTCTATTTATATTGGTTGCTCTAGGGTTAGGTCATTTTGAGTCCAAAAGGCTTTAGGAGTCTCATTTGAATCAGAAAACAAGAAGGGAATTCGAGTTAAAAAACTGGCTGCAGCATAGCACATGGCCCGTGTGTCACTACACGGGTCCCGACGTGTAGGCCCGTGTAACTTGCTGGAGGAGAATTGCGGAATCTTGCATTGGCATAGAGAGTTACATAGGTCTGCGCTAACTACACGGGCCTGGTTACACGGGCCATGTACTGTTATTCCCATAAAGTTCTTCAAGTTGTTTCCTAGCAGAGACTTACACGGGTCCTTGCAGATTACACGAGTCTACTTACACGACCCATGTACTTGTGTTTCTCCAATGATTCTCTTGGCTATCTTCTGGCAGAGAGTTACATGGATCTGGGGCTTGGCTTACACGACCCGTGTACTTTGTATCAGCAGCAATTCTCTGTCTCTCGGCTTCTCCAAGCTTTCCTTTGCACTCCTATGGTCTGGGTGTCACACCTTACCCCTCTGTAAGGTATAATATGATTTCGTGGAATACCTAATGAACTACCGAACTTCACCTACCGATAACTCATTAAGTACCCTACAAGGGATTTTAAAACAATTTTCTTACTTTTTGGAAGTGGTGAGCATTTTCTAATAGATATTAAAATATTTAATTAGAGTTTGAAAACTAGTTAAAATTTTTATGCCTTTTTATTTATCCGCAAATTTTAGAAAAATTTCGGCAGAGTGCTGTCTGTATTTTAATAAAATAGTTCTTCAAATACCTGTAAAAAAAACACTTCCAATAATTTGTTTCATCAATTCAACATCCATCACCATAAATTTCAACATCATGTCTCAAACTCCACAATTCAAATTAATAATTCCCAACTCAATATCTCCATTCATTTTTCATTAAAGTAAAAACCAAATTACATTTATCAATCCAGAATGTACATTAGAAAAATCCAAACTAATATTATTACAACTTTATACAACTGCTCATGACCAGTTCTACATGTACATACATTTACATACATCATAATAATTATTACAATCAGGGTATAAAATATACCCGATAGAACTTCAGGGAAGGTGGCTCCACGATCCTCAGCAGCTCACTCTGCTGCTCCTCTAGTCTCTATATTTGCGACAGCAATAACAGCCATCGCTAAGTACTATGACTTAGTGGTACACAACATACTAAAAAAACAGTTTACAAATAATTCAAATCACATTTATTCAAATATTGAACTGAACATGAATAACAGATACAAAACATGATTTATAAATTTTTAGTCCAAACAATCTCATTTAGGAAATCTCAAAACGAATTTCATAAAAACACACAGTTATATAATGCCATTCGAAACATATTTATCTCAATAGCTAGAGGCTTATGAGAAATCACAAGGCTAGCTAGCTCAAATATATGGATATCCATTCAATTTCAGTTTTGGTCCCTAAAAAGGACCTAGGTCAAGCTGCTTGCAGATTGATCATTACTAATCCGAATTTAAACTTGGTTCCAACACTTCATACACACCACAAATGGTCACACTTGACCATTACTCAACTCAAATAAGGTTAACTACATCATTTGGCTAATTCTCAAATTTTTTCTCCCAAACCCTAAGTCAAGAACCCTAATTTTTGCAAAAGGCTTAATTAGTTAAATCAAAGTGCAATTAAAGTGTCTAAACATTGTTTACATACTTTACCAAGCTTAATTGCGTCTTTAATTGCATCCATATCACTCACATCCTAAACCTTATATGTTGACCAAATTTCACATATAATCCACACACTTGGTTTGTTTCATTTCTTTTATCAATTCTAAATTTATATTCTACTACATAAACAAAAATTTAAATAGAATTTAAAGGGAACAAGCACAAACCTTTTCTTTGTATTTCAATCTTCCAATACTCCAATTTTTCTTTGATTTCACTTCTCCCAAACTCTTCCTTGAAGCTTAATTTGAGGACTTCTACTAATTTTCTAAGGGATTTATGGGGTGTTTTAAGATTACAAAAGCTCAAAGGGAGCTTTAATGGAGGAAAGGAAAAAAATTTAGAGAGAGAGAGGAGGAAGAGTGTCGGCCTAAAGTGATGAAGAAGACTAAATTTTAATTTTCTTTATTTAGTTATTTTTATTGTATATTTATTCAATTTTTAACTTAGTCAAAAATAAAATTACATGTAATTATTTTTATGATCATGCTTAGGTCACCACATGATGTCATTAATGCAATTTCTTTTCCTTTCTCTTTTTTTTTTCATTCTTCTTTAATTTGATTCTTGATCTCGAAATTTTCTTTTCTCTAATTTTATTGGACAGTTAGGTCAGAAGTCAGCTCTAGGGGTGAATTAACCAAATTGGCCCTCGCTGGTTCGATCCAGTTTGCTAGTAATTCAATATTTCTTTTGGATCCCTGACCTAATTATTTGACCTACTTAATAATTCTTTTTTGTGATTTTCTCTTTTCCACTGTGTTCACAATAGTCCTAAGGACCGTGGTGTCACATTTTACGGTTCGAAATTCGAGTCTAAATCAACCTCGTAGTCCTTCCCGAAAAGGTCACCCATCGCTGTGACTCCCGGCTCATTTAACTTTTTATATTCTATTTTTCTTCTTTGTACTTAAGTATTTGGCAATTATTAATTATTTGTGTTCAGGGCTTATCTAAGTGTCTTAGACATGGTTCTACTTCTCTTAATTGTCTGGACCGACAACGGTCACCAGAACAGTAAAATATACCAGGCTATGCAATTAGGGTTGTTATAATTCTCCCCCCTTTAAAATAAATTTCGTCTCGAAATTTTACCTGGTATCAATTTATGAACAACTGTGGGTGTTGTATCCTCATATCCTCCTCTCGTTCCCAAGTAGCTTCTTGGCCCGAATGATGGTTCCACAGCACTTTCACTAATGGTATATGCTTGTTCCGTAGCTGCTTTACCCCATAAGCCAAAATCTCTATGGGTTCTTCTTCATATGTGAGGTCTGGATTCACTTTAATTTCTTCTATTGGTATTATATGAGATGGGTCTGATCGATACCTCCTCAACATTTGATCATGGAAGACATTATGTATCTTTTCTAACTCTGGAGGTAGTGCCAAACGATATGCCAAAGGACCCACTCTCTCCAAAACCTCATATGGCCCGATAAAATGAGGACTCAATTTCTCTTTTTTGCCGAATCTCATAATTTTCTTCCAAGGGGAAACCTTGAGGAATACTTTCTCACCTACTGCATACTCAATATCCCTTCTTTTTAAATCAAAGTAGGACTTTTGACGGTTTGATGCAGTTTTGAGTCGATCTCAACTCAACCTGATCTTCTCCTCGGTCTGCTAAACAATTTTGGGCCCAATCATCTTCCTTTCACCTACTTCATCCCAACACAAGGGAGTTCTGCACTTTCTGCCATACAAAGCTTCATATGGAGGCATCCCAATGCTTGATTGGTAGCTGTTGTTGTAAGCAAACTCAATCAAAGGCAAGTGTGTATCCCAACTACCCTCAAACTCAATCACACAAGCCCATAGCATGTCCTCCAAGATCTGAACTACCCTCTCGGGTGGCCATGCATGCGTGGGTGGAATCTTTGTCTTTGAAGTTCAATCTAGTTCCTAGGGCTCTCTGAAGACTACCCCAGAATCTAGAAGTGAACCTAGGATCTCTGTCTGATACAATGGATACTGGCACTCCATGTAGTCTCACAATCTCATCAATGTACAACTTGGCCAATCTTTCTAAACTATAGTCCACTCGGACTGGTAAAAAATGAGCAGACTTGGTCAGTCTGTTAACAATGACCCATACCGCATCATGACTCTTTTATGTCCTCAGAAGCCCCATAACAAAATCCATAGTTATTCTCTCCCATTTCCCTTCCGATACTAGTAGTGGATGTAACAAACCAGCTAGTACTTATGCTCTGCCTTCACTTGCTGACAAGTTAGGCATTTGAAAATAAATTCTGCCACATCTTTTTTCATACCCATCCACCAGTAATGATCCTTTAGCCCTCTATACATTTTTGTGCCACCAGGGTGCATAGCAAAAGGAGACTCATGTGCTTCCTTCAAAATGATCTGTTTCAAGTCAACGTCATTAGGAACGCACATTCTGCCCTGGTAAAGCAGTAAACCATCATCTCTTATTGAGAATTCTGGTTTCTTGCCCTGTCGAACTTCTTTTAACAGCTTCTGATAGTTTTGATCATTCTGAGCAGTTATTCTGATCTGATCAATCAACACTGGCTGTACATGCCATACAACTGCTGTCTGCCCCTCATCATTAATCTCTAAGCTGGCATGTGATGATCTCAACTCATGAACCATAGATAAAGGAGTAACCTGTAGACTTACCATAATCTTGCGACTTAAAGCGTTAGCCACAACATTAGCTTTCCTAGCTGATAGTCTATCAGACAATCATAGTCTTTTATCAACTCTAATCATCTCCTCTGTCTCAAATTCAACTCTTTCTGAGTGCCAAATACTTCAAACTCTTATGATCTGTGTAGATGTAACACTTTTCCCCATACAAATAGTGTCTCCAGATCTTAAGAGCGAACACAATAGCTGCAAGCTGTAAGCCATGTGTCAGATAGTTCCTCTCATGCGGTTTCAGCTGGCGTGATGCATAGGCAATGACATTCCAATCTTGCATCAGTACATAACCTAACCCATTATGAGAAGCATCACTATATACTGTGTATTCTTTACCTGGGGTAGGTAAAGTCAGAACTGGAGCCTCAGTTAAACACCTCTTCAATTCATCAAAACTCTATCAGCATTTTTCCGTCTACTGAAATTTCACATCTTTTTGAAGTAGCTTAGTCAATGGAGATGCCAACATGGAGAACCCTTTCACAAATCGACGATAGTATCCAGCTAAACCCAGAAAATTGCGAATCTCTGTGATATTTCTAGGTGGCCTCCAATTAAGGACAGCTTCTATCTTACTTGGATCTACCTTGATACCCTCGACCGATACTACATGCCCCAAGAAGGATATTTCCTTAAGCCAAAATTCACACTTCGACAATTTGGCGTATAGCTGTTTCTTCCTCAAAGTCTGCAGTACAATCCATAGATGTCTATCATGCTCTTCTACACTCCTCGAATAGACCAATATATCATCTATGAATACCACAATAAACTGGTCAAGGTATGGTCTGAAGATAGTATTCATCAGATCCATAAAAGCAGTCAAAGCATTAGTTAACCTGAATGGCATGACCAAAAACTCATAATGGCCATAGCGGCTTCTAAAGGCAGTTTTAGGAGTACTCTGCTCTTGTACTTTCAACTGGTACTAACTTGATCTCAGGTCAATTTTGGAGAACACAGCTGCACCCCTCAACTGATCAAACAAGTCATCAATGCGGGGCAATGGGTATCTATTCTTTATTGTCACCTTATTCAACTGTCGATGGTCAATACATAAGCGGAGAGTGCCATCCTTCTTCTTAACAAACAACACTGGCGCTCACCAAGGTGACACACTAGGTCGAATAAAGCCCTTGTCGAGCAGCTCTTGCAACTGCACTTTCAACTCTTTCAATTTTGCTGGTGCCATTCTATATGGTGTTATGGAAATTGGATCCACACCAGGCATGACATCAATCTCAAACTGCACTTCTCTTTCTAGAGGTAATCCTGGGAATTCATCAGGAAACACATCCGAAAAGTCACATACAGTAGGGATGTCCCTCAATGCTGGACTCCCCACTTGGGTGTTTATCACATGTGCCAAGTATGTTTCACACCCCTTTCTGATCATTCTTCTGGCTAGTGCAGCCGAAATGATGTTTGATGGTAGTAACTGCCTCTTCCCATGTATTACCACATCACCGTACAGAGGGAGACCAAAAGTGATTGTTTTCAATCTACAGTCAATCATGGCGTGATGCCTAGCTAACCAATCCATGCCTAAGATGATATCATAATCTCTAAAGTGCATTTCAATCAAATCCGACATAAAAGTGTGTCCTTGGATCACCAAAGGACAATCTCTATAGATTCTATTAACCCGGCCCTCTTGTCCTAACAGACTAGTTACTAGCACTTCAAAATCCATTTTGGCACACAGAACAGCAAGTGAATTGACTATGCTAGCACTAACATATGAGTGGGTTGAACCCAGATCAAACAACACAAATACTTCTTGATCAGAGATAGAGAATGTATCGGCTACAATAACGGAAGTCTTAGCCTCTTCTCGCTGTCTCATCATATAAACCCTGGCTGAAGCACTTCCTTGTGTTGACTGACCAACAGTACCCTGACTGCCAGAAGCATTGCCTCTACCTCTGCCTCTACCTCTGCCAACCGATTGTGAACCTCTGGTAGCAGGACTCTGAATATATCCTTCTGCAGTAGTAGGAGCTGGACCAAATCTAGGAGCACTAGTGCAGTCTTTAGCAAGATGGCCCTTGCCTCTGAAGGAACGGAAGCGTGAAAAACACAAGATTATACTATTGAATTCAAAAATTTCACCTAGGGTCACATGCACCATGCAAGATTTATTTTTATCTATTTGATTTCAATGATAAACAACATATTAAAACTCTTTTAATATGTTTTTGGATCTGTATTTGCCATTTAAGATTTTAAAATTAATCAGATTAATTTTAGAACCCTAGATTAAATCAAGAACGATTACACTAACCTCTTGATGCAATCGCAAATGTCTGCACCTTTGAGATTCGTCTTCAGGACACCAAATGTTGTCCCTCTAGCTTGTCCACACCAAGAACACCTATGGCAGCCCTTGAACAACCTCTAAAGCTTTTTCTATTAATTAGAAATTCAAGTTCTGCCTTTTAAGAGATTAGAGATGTAAACAGGACACTAGAAACAATTTCTAGTGTTCTTAATTCAAGAGATTGATGGCTAATCTCTTTGAATTGATGAGAGATGAAGAGAAATAGCTGGAGAGGCTCAAAGTGGCGTGACAAATGAGAGGAGAGGCTGCTGGTTATTTTTTCTTTTCATAACCACACTTAAATAGCTAGGTTAACACATTAAACCCTAGCCACATGTCACCTTTTGATTAGCTCTAGGTTTAAGTGACCCAATCACATTGTGCCAAGTGTCAAACCTATATTTAATCTTGATTTTAATCATCTTACATGATTAAAAAAACATTTGGCAAGCTTATGTGTAATCCCATGTGTCACCATCTCATGGTGCCACGTGTCACACTGTGAAATGACCAAAATGCCCCTGTGTCTTAATTTTGAGTTCTTAACCCAAAATAATTATTTTCTTCTTCTAATTAATTTATATAAAATATAAATTAATTAATTAATCTCTATTAATTAATTTTTCATCAATTAAATTCATATTTAAACACTTTAAATATAAATTTAATTTATACTACACATCCAATAATCTAGATTTGGTTTCAAGTCATGCTAGGGACTTTGCAATTTAATTGCAAACCAAACCTATTTAATTAATCAATTAAACTCTTTAATTAATTAATTAAATCATATTTAAATAGGTGATAACTTGTGTATGTGTGTGACTTACTAGGCTCATCACTAATTGGCAATGAGACATGATATCAACTCTTAATATCATCAGAACTCTTTCTTACCATAAATGATTTCTCTAAATCATTTTATGAACCTCATAGACCATGGTTAACACCTAGCATAGCATCCCATGGCCACCCAATTAGTAATAAGATTTACCTTAAATGAACCTATAATCATATGTTACCATGCACTAGAATCTCTCACATAAAATCCCAACTCAAGCTGAGTCATGGTTTATGTCAAACTCCATTTGCTATGAATATTATGTTCTCTTTTAATTCCAGTTCTTGATTAAAAGATTTTTCTCATCGAAACTCTTTTCAATAAATCTATCTGTCTGGCCAGAACTTGAAACATCAAGAACAATTAAATGAACATAGGATTTTATCTCTATTTACTTAGAGGAACAGATTCCATCTTGATCAACACCTACCTCCATATATAACTAGCAGGAGCCAACACATGCCCATATACCCATACACGCATACAAGTATGAAAGCGATCAAACTCAAACTACCTATATACAAGATAACTGTGCTATCTCAGGTCTAAAGATTATATGCACTGATATGATTTATGACAAAACATTGACAAGAGTAAACTCCATGTGCTTGTCATAAGTGTCACTGGTTCGGCCTACTTATCATTTATAAGTGCCTATCATGTTTGTTATATGGCATGAGACTCACCATTCCATCTTATTTATATCTCATATAAATAACTTGGGAACAAACATGAATACAATCTTTCTGGATAAGTCATGTCCTTATTATGAAGTATCCTTGATTGTGAACCTATTTATGATACTTTGTGCTAGAAATATTGTCACTCATATTCTTAACAACTTAAGAATAATATTTCTAACAAAATATCAATGGACCTTTTCTATTACACATAAATATATTATGTAAACGGAAAAGTGGAAATGCCTTTTATTAATAAAATTATGTACAAGATACATACTAAATGATATGCTCTAGGGCATACTACTAACAATCTCCCACTAGCACTAGAGCCATTCATTACAATATCTTAGACCTATCTTCTCAAGATGTCGGTCTAATTGAGTTTGTGACATAGGCTTAGTGAATGGATCAGCTGGATTTTCAGCTGATGCTATTTTCTGCATGGCTACAGCGCCTCGCCCAACTTTTTCTCTGATAATGTGGTAGCGCCTTTCTATGTGTTTGGATTTCTGGTGAGACCTTGGTTCCTTAGCTTGTATGACTGCTCCATTATTGTCACAGTGTAGTGGAACTGCTGACTCAATGGAAGGAACTACTGTAAGTTCTATCACGAACTTCTTTATCCAAACAGCTTCTTTTGCAAGATCTCGATGCGAGAATATACTCACCTCGATGAGTGGAATCTACAAATGCGTGCTCGCTTGGAACTCTTCCAACCGATCGCACCTCCATTACAAATGAACACATATCCAGAGGTAGACTTTCTATCATCGATATCCGATTGGAAATCGTAATCGATAACCATCTAATTGCAAGTCTCCACTCCATAAATCAAGAATAAATCCTTAGTTCTTCTCAAGTACTTAAGGATATTCTTGATCGCTATCCGATGTTCTAAACTGGATTGGATTGATACCGCTAGTCAAACTAATAAAGATATGCGATATCCGCCTAGTACACAACATTGCATACATTAAACTTCTAATAGCCAAGCATATGGAATCCGCCATCTTATCTCTTTCTTCTGTGTCTTTGGAGACATCTCTTTAGAAAGATGGATACCATGTCTCACTGTAACAATCCTCTCTTGGAATCAAGCATGTTAAACCTCTTTAACACCTTTTCCAAGTATAGACTTTGGGATAAACCTATTATTCTTTCGCTCTATCTCTATAGATGCGAATCCCAAGAATATAGGTTGCCTCCCTAAGTCTTTCATGGAGAATGTATTTGACAACCATACCTTTATAGTTGTCAACATACCCGTGTCATTACCTATCAACAAGATATGTCATCCACATATAAGACAAGGAAAGTGATAGCTCTGTCACTAACCTTCTTATATACACATGGCTCATCCTCATTTTTGATAAAACCAAAGGATTTAATGGCTTCATCAAACGGATGTTCCAACTCCTCAAGCTTGTTTCAACCCATAAATGGATCACTTTAGCTTGCATACCTTGGAACCATCTTGGGATTCAAATCCCTAGGTTGTTCCATGAAAATGTTTTCTTCAATGTATCCATTGAGAAAAGTGCTTTGACATCCATCCGCCAAATCTCATAATCATAGTATGCAATATTGCTAATAAAATCCTAATTGATTTAAGCATGGCAACAAAGCAGAAGTCTCCTCATAGTCTATTCCTTGCCTTTGGCGAAACTCTTTCGCTACTAGCCTTGCCTTATAGGTCTCTACCTTTCCATCGTAACCAATTTTCTTCTTGAAAACCCATTTGTTCCCTATAGGTACAATACCTTTAGGTGGGTCAACAAAATCCCAAACTTGATTCTTATACATGGAATCAATCTTGATTTCATAGCATCAATCCATTTTGAAGAGTCTATATCCGATATAGCTTCTTCATAGGTAAGTGGATCATCTCCATGATCTACTTCTTCATGTGTAGACAACTCTTGTTCTTCTTCATGAAGAAAACCATATCTCACGGTGGGTGAGATACCTGCTTGTTCTACGAGGAACAGTGTAGATGTTTCATCAATTGGTATTGGTTGACTAGATGGATCTATATCCATCTGATCTGTTGGTTGGTCAGAATTCTCCAATTCTAACTCTATTTGCCTTCCTTTGCCTCCTTCTTGAACAAACTGTTGTTCAAGAAATGTGGCATCTCTACTTATCACAACCTTTTGTGAAGTAGGCAAATAAAAATAATATCCAAAACTATCTTTTGGATGTCCAACAAATCGACCTTTTCCGATCCGGTCTCCAATTTATCGTTGTTCACTTTTTGATATAAGTGGACAACCACAAATATTAACATGCTTAAGACTTGGTTTTCTTCCATGCCATATCTCATAAGGTGTGGAAGAAACTCATTTTGATGGAATCCTATTCAGAATATACAAAGCTGATTCTAATGCAAATCCCCAAAAGAAGATTGGCATATCAGTATAGCTCATCATACTACGTACCATATCCAATAGGGTACGATTTCTCCTTTCAGATACACCATTCAGTTGTGGCGTTCCTGGAGGAGTCAGCTGAGAAACAATGCCATGTTCTCTCAAGTATTCATCAAATTCAGTACTCAAATATTCACCTCCATGATCTGATCGAAGAGTTTTAATATTCTTTCCTGTTTGATTTTCTACTTCAGATTTAAATTCTTTGAACTTTTCAAAAGATTCATGTTTGTATTTCATCAAATACAAATACCCAAACCTTGATTTATCATCAGTAAAGGTAATAAAATAATGAAAGCCCCCTCTAGCCATTTCTTTAAATAGACCACATACATCACTATGTATTAGCTCCAAAATATTTTCAGCTCTTAGCCCCTGTCCAACAAAGGGTGATCTAGTCATTTTGCCCTGAAGGCAAGATTCACAAGTTGGAGTAGGCTCAGAGCCCAATGAGGATAGAATCCCCATTTTCTCCAATTTTGCAATCCTATCTTCTGCAACATGACATAACCTTAAGTGCCAAATATATTTTGAACTTGAGTTGGTTTTCACCACGGCATTGCATTCATTTAGATTGCTATACTCTGGCCAGTGGAAACACTTTCTTACTGGCAATGGAAACACTTTCCTATTGGCAATGGAAACACTTTCTTGTTGGCACTGGAAACACTTTCCTTTGCCTTCATCAGCTTTAGTCTTCCTTTTCTGTTTAGCTATTTTCTTAGAAGGACCAGGAATCTGAGGTTTCTTTTTCTTATTGCCCTTCTTCTTGTTGGACTTTCCAGTAGAAGAAGATGCAACCAAACTACCTCTTTTCCTTTATTGCCTGGCATATTCTTTTGGGCAATAACCAGCATGTTGAGTAAACCAGCTAAGGTGCATTCCTGTCTAGTCATATGGAAATTTGTCACAAAATTCCCAAAAGACTCAGAAGGATCAAGGATCAAATCCGTTTGTAGTTGGTAATCCATGTTGAAGTCAAGATGTTCCAACCGCTCAATCACCGAATCATCTTGTGGACATGATCCCCAATATTCATCCCTCGACATCCTCATACGGAATAGCTGTCTAGATATCTCATACCTAGCATTCTGCTTTGTGCTCACCATACAACTCTTGTAGGTGAAGGAGGATCTCACTCGCACTGCATGTTCTCATGTTGCTTCAGAACTCATTACTCATGGAATAAATAATTTAACACTTAGATCTAATATCATGATCAATCAACTTGTCCAAAGTTTCATGATACTCTTGTGTGGCATCTGGAGGTAAGGTAAAACGAAAATATGAATCTAGAAAATATCCTATATGTTCAAGGTTGAGGACAAGTTTCAAATTTCTTAGCCAATCGCATGATTAGGTCCTGTCAACCTGTTGTGATCAAGTATGCTTGCAAGGATATTGGATGGTGGTGGTTGTTTTGTGCTCATTTTTATCAGAAAATTAACTGCAGAAAATAACCAGATTAATTAATAAATGTATCATATAATTAACCAAAATGATTATGGCCTTTTAATCAAATTGGTCCTCCTACTAACTTAGCGAATCCTACACTTCCAGAGTAGAAAACGGAAATCCTAGTTGGATGGATTTCTAGTGGGTGATTGAATTCTTATAATTCTATTGATCATCCTCAGGTACATCCATTATTGGAATTACAATAAACTATAAGTGAGCAACTCCTTGCCCATCACATCTCATGTGAGGTTCAATCCTTTACCTAGCCCCTAATGCTCAAAATCTCAGGTACATCCATTATTGACTTATCTTGCATTAGTTAAGTTGATCCCATTGAGTCAGTAATTATGCAAATAATTTTAATGTCCTCAGGTACATCCAATATTGGCCACCAAACCATTTACATATTTACAACATCTCATGCTTAACAATTATTCTTAAGAAAATCTCTTAAATTAATTGCATCTCATGCAACTATTTAAAATTTCTTAAAATAATTGCCCCAATGGAGGGCTTATGTTATAATTACTTTAATTATAGCATTTCCAACTTAATCATTTGTTTGGAAGATTTTATAGCCATCCTTATTACTATTAAGGTCTCACTTTGCACATTATCCATTTAGCATGCATATATCATATAATTGCATACATTCCCATACATCTCATGCATTCATGGATAAGCAGTAAATATGGTATGATCATGGACTTTCTAAGGGATTCAATTCTGAGCCACCAAGAATTGAATCAGGTCATTCCTAGGTGCATTTCATTCATTCGTTTTACAAGAGTTGCTGAAGGAGTACATAATCAACACTTGATATTGAATTCCTCCCACTGGTCCCACCAATGCTCTTGACCTCCTTGAACTTCTTGCAATCCAATATTACATAGTAATCCTTGGCATACCAAGGTGAATTTACAAGAACTTAAATAAATGAAATTACAACCCAAAAATATTACAAACTTAATAATACATGCCCAAAATAAATTAAAATAAATTAATTAATTTACAATCCCAAAGAAACATAAAAGAAATAAATCCAATCACATTGGTCTTTTATAGTCCATGATCATCCATCATGCATATCACTATTTAACAATTAAATAAAACATACATACTTAAATTAAATTGAATATCTCATATTCAACTTAAAAATCCAGATTTGAATATGATTCAAATAAATTTAAAAATTCAGATTTGAATCTCATTCAAACAAATTTAAAAATTCAGATTTGAATCACATTCAAACAACTTCAAAAATTCATATTTGAATCACATTCAAACATTTTTTAAAAAATCAGATTTGAATCACATTCAAATATTTTTTTAAAAAATCAGATCTGAATTTTATTGAATCAATTTTAAAAAATCAGATTTAAATATGATTCAAACAACTTTAAAAATTCAGATTTGAATCACATTCAAATAACTTTTAAAATTCAGATTTGAATCACATTCAAACAATTTTTAAAATTCTGATTTGAATCATAATTTAATTGTGTGATTAAAACTACTAATTAAACACTTTAATTAGTCAAAGAATAGGCCTTAGATCATACAACAATTGCAGAATTAAAAGCCAAACCTTAAACCACCCATGGAAGCCAAACCATGCGCACCATTGATGGTGTTTTTTTTTTAAGTATGCCGCCAACTTGCTTTGATCCAACCAGCAATGAATCAATCATCTCATGATCAAATCACACAATTAAATCATATAATCAACAATCTAAATGGCAAATATAGTGGCTCTGATACCAATTGAAGGAACGGAAGCGTGAAAAACACAAGATTATACCATTGAATTCAAAAATTTTGCCTAGGGTCACATGCACCATGCAAGATTTATTTTTATCTATTTGATTTCAATGATAAACAACATATTAAAACTCTTTTAATATGTTTTTGGATCTGTATTTGCCATTTAAGATTTTAAAATTAATCAGATTAATTTTAGAACCCTAGATTAAATCAAGAACGATTACACTAACCTCTTGATGCAATCGCAATGTCTGCACCTTTGAGATTCGTCTTCAGGACACCAAATGTTGTCCCTCTAGCTTGTCCACACCAAGAACACCTATGGCAGCCCTTGAACAACCTCTAAAGCTTTTTCTATTAATTAGAAATTCAAGTTCTGCCTTTTAAGAGATTAGAGATGTAAACAGGACACTAGAAACAATTTCTAGTGTTCTTAATTCAAGAGATTGATGGCTAATCTCTTTGAATTGATGAGAGATGAAGAGAAATAGCTGGAGAGGCTCAAAGTGGCGTGACAAATGAGAGGAGAGGCTGCTGGTTATGTTTTCTTTTCATAACCACACTTAAATAGCTAGGTTAACACATTAAACCCTAGCCACATGTCACCTTTTGATTAGCTCTAGGTTTAAGTGACCCAATCACATTGTGCCAAGTGTCAAACCTATATTTAATCTTGATTTTAATCATCTTACATGATTAAAAAAACATTTGGCAAGCTTATGTGTAATCCCATGTGTCACCATCTCATGGTGCCACGTGTCACACTGTGAAATGACCAAAATGCCCTCATGTCTTAATTTTGAGTTCTTAACACAAAATAATTATTTTCTTCTTCTAATTAATTTATATAAAATATAAATTAATTAATTAATCTCTATTAATTAATTTCTCATCAATTAAATTCATATTTAAACACTTTAAATATAAATTTAATTTATACTACACATCCAATAATCTAGATTTGGTTTCAAGTCATGCTAGGGACTTTGCAATTTAATTGCAAACCAAACCTATTTAATTAATCAATTAAACTCTTTAATTAATTAATTAAATCATATTTAAATAGGTGATAACTTGTGTATGTGTGTGACTTACTAGGCTCATCACTAATTGGCAATGAGACATGATATCAACTCTTAATATCATCAGAACTCTTTCTTACCATAAATGATTTCTCTAAATCATTTTATGAACCTCATAGACCATGGTTAACACCTAGCATAGCATCCCATGGCCACCCAATTAGTAATAAGATTTACCTTAAATGAACCTATAATCATATGTTACCATGCACTAGAATCTCTCTGCATAAAATCCCAACTCAAGCCGAGTCATGGTTTATGTCAAACTCCATTTGCTATGAATATTATGTTCTCTTTTAATTCCAGTTCTTGATTAAAAGATTTTTCTCATCGTAAATTCTTTTCTCGAATAAATCTATCTGTCTGCCAGGAACTTGAAACATCAAGAACAATTAAATGAACTTAGGATTTTATCTCTATTTACTTAGAGGAACAGATTCCATCTTGATCAACACCTACCTCCATATATAACTAGCAGGAGCCAACACATGCCCATATACCCATACACAGTACAAGTATGAAAGCAGTATCAAACTCAAATTACCTATATACAAGATAATTGTGCTATCTCAGGTCTAAAGATTATATGCACTGATATGATTTATGACAAAACATTGACAAGAGTAAACTCCATGTGCTTGTCATAAGTGTCACTGGTTCGGCCTACTTATCATTTATAAGTGCCTATCATGTTTGTTATATGGCATGAGACTCACCATTCCATCTTATTTATATCTCATATAAATAACTTGGGAACAAACATGAATACAATCTTTCTGGATAAGTCATGTCCTTATTATGAAGTATCCTCGATTGTGAACCTATTTATGATACTTTGTGCTAGAAATATTGTCACTCATATTCTTAACAACTTAAGAATAATATTTCTAACAAAATATCAATGGACTTTTTCTATTACACATAAATATATTATGTAAACGGAAAAGTGGAAATGCCTTTTATTAATAAAATTATGTACAAGATACATACTAAATGATATGCTCTAGGACATACTACTAACAGCCTCCACAGTTAAAGCAAGCTCTTATTGTACAATAGCATTCTTCCCCATGAATCTTGCCACAGTTCTCATAGGGGCGGGGAGGATATGAACCCCTGCTGATCAGATCTAGGGGTCTCTGACCAGAGAATCTGCCCCTTCCACCTCTATCTCTACTAGGTCCCCCAAATTTCTTCTTTTTTTCGGATGTACCACTGGGACTTTGTTCAACTGATTTTTCACCTTTATCTTTCTCTGATTTTTCAGTCTTCTCAGATTTTTCCTTTTCTGGGGTCGCTTCTGATTCAATCCTTTCCAACTCAAGTGCCTAAGAGATGAGCTCAGAGAAGTTACTGCGTCTGAATCCCACTAATTGCATCCTCAAACTAGGCTTCAAACCAGTCTCAAATCTCTTGCACCTTTCTTTGCTAATAGACAAGAGACTCCCAGCATAGTGGCTTAAGTGGGAGAACTCCCTCTCATATTCTGCCACTATTATGTTGCCTTGCTTCAAACTTAAAAATTCTTGTAGTTTCTGATCCACATATGCATCTGAGATATATTTCTGTCTGAACTCTATGATGAAGTCGTCCCAGGTCAGTACTGGTGGTTCTGCCAAGCTTTGAGGGATGGTCTTCCACCAATCATACGCATCCCCTTGTAATAGCGACACGAAGTATTCAAACCTCAGTTCATCAGAGCAGTGCAATTTCTTGAATACTCTGTCGATTCTTTCCAGCCATTGCTCTGCCTCTAGTGGGTCTACTGTACCCTTAAATTTCGTGGCCCCATACTTCAACAG
This sequence comes from Hevea brasiliensis, assembly GCF_030052815.1. Taxonomy (NCBI): domain Eukaryota; kingdom Viridiplantae; phylum Streptophyta; class Magnoliopsida; order Malpighiales; family Euphorbiaceae; genus Hevea; species Hevea brasiliensis. The sequence continues at coordinate 52,400,501 of NC_079495.1, read as the reverse complement.
CTTGTCATACTGTCTGACTGGAGCTTAAGGTTGCACCACAGTAGTCTGGGGTGGAGCTTGAGTAGGCATACCCCCAAGCCATCTGTTGAAACATTACAACCATCTGTTGGGCAAATTGTGCCGGAAATTGGGGCATTGGTGGGGCTGGTGCCACTGACCCGCTGATATTTTGTAGTGCTAGGGCTTCCCCTTGTGCCTCAACTTCAACAGATTGCTCAACAGAGCGATCCCCTTCTTCCATTTCAGTTTAGATTTAGGATATCTCCTTAACAAATAACACAAGGAGATTCCCTCCGTTAGTTCATATTCATGATGTAATACAATGTATGTAACGAATAAGGACATTGAGCAGTTGGACTTATAAAAAAAAAAGACACAAATTCACAAATCAAAACATACTTCGAAAATTTCGCTCTGATACCACTAAAACATGTCACACCTTACCCATCTGTAAGGCATAACATGTTCTGTAGAATACCTAATGAACTACGGAACTTCACTTGCCAATAACTCATTAAGTACCCTACAAGGGATTTTAAAATAATTTTCTTACTTTTTGGAAGTGGTGAGCATTTTCTAATAGGTATTAAAACATTTAATTAGAGTTTAAAAATTAGTTAAAATTTTTTTCCCTTTTTATTTGTCCACAAATTAAAATTTTGGCAGAGTGCCGTCTGTATTTTAATAAAACAGTTCTTCAAATATCTGTAAAAAAAACACTTTCAATAATTTGTTTCATCAATTTAACATCCATCACCACAAATTTCAACATCATTTCTCAAACTCCAAAATTCAAATTAATAATTCCCAACTCAATATTTCCATTCATTTTTCATTAAAGTAAAAACCAAATTACATTTATCAATCCAGAATGTACATTAGAAAAATCTAAACTAATGTTATTACAATTTTATACAATTGCTCATAACCAGTTCTACATGTACATACATTTACATACATCAGAATAATTATTACAATCAGTGTATAAAATATACCCAATAGAACTTCAGGGAAGGTGGCTCCATGATCCTCAGCAGCTCACTCTGCTGCTCCTGTAGTCTCTATTTCTGCGACAGTAATAACAGCCATCGCTGAGTACTATGACTCAGTGGTGCACAACATACTAAAAATAATAGTTTATGCATAATTCAAATCACATTTATTCAAATATTGAACTGAACATGAATTATAGATACGAAACATCATTTATAAATTTTTAGTCCAAACAATCTCATTTAGGAAATCTCAAAACAAATTTCATAAAAATACACAGTTATATCATGCCATTCAAAACATATTCATCTCAATAGCCAGAGGCTTATGAGAAATCACAAGGCTAGCTAGCTTAAATATATGGATATCTATTCAATTTCTTCTTCTACTGGCACACACCTCAACACTTCAGCCAGAGAAGGAATCAAAATTCGAAATTATTTCTTCCCACTAGTCATGCTAGTGAGGTATTCAAATATATGGTCATGACATTGTGGTTTCAAAACTATCTTAACAATTTACTAAACATTTATTGCCATTTTAAATATACAAGTAAACTTTCAACAATTTAAGTCAAAAGCATAATAAACATTTCAATACAATTAATTTACAATTTAATATGACAATTCATTCAAAACGATTTGTAGAAAAAAATTTACAGAAATTTTTATATTGTGCACAAACCTTATGCGACTCACCTCTTGTCCTTGACTCGATGCTTTGGGTTCTTTCCCAGTATTCTTTTCAACTGAAACACATAGTTTTACAGTGTTTCAGTATCACAATTTATCATAAGTCTAAAAATGAATTCAAATTTACTTATACCTAGCTTATATATGCTAAACTTGACGTTCTTTAAAATTTGTATTTTGGGATTACTATTCACAACACTATACAAGTCAATTTGTTGACTTTCTAATGCTTAATAAGTATGGGAATTCTAATTTCACCCACATACCACATTTTCATTACCTAATTTGTTGGTTTTGGTTGTTTCCTCAAACTTCAAGTCTCTTAGGCACAAATTTCAAATTTTTAGTTTTGGTGTTTAGTTTTGGACTATTCCATTGGTCATGTTTCTGTTAGAATTTGGCTAAGTTTTCTTCATAGAAGTTATTCCTTATTGTCTTAAATTTATTTCCCTTTTTGAATTACTCTATTTGGAGTTTTGTAGCCCAAGTTATAGCCATTTGAACATGGCTGGCCGGATTGGTTTAACCCAGATTTTCTGGGCACCTAATTTGGTTTTGGCAGTTTTAGGTCACTAATTTTTGGTGGCTAAATGACTTGGTTAAGAGCATAATTTGGGTTTGTGTTCTTCATGAAAGTTGTAGTACTATGTCATACTTTTCTAATGCCACAAAAATCAGGTCATTTGGACCTGCCTAGCCCAAGTTATGGACAAATAAACAAATACTGTTCATTTGTTCATTTTTGTACAGGGCAATGTGCCCAATTCTGGATTTAGCCTAATTGTTCACTAAGTTATGGTCACTTTCTGGGCATGATTCCTGAATGAAAAATGTGCCATTTTGTGTCTTGTTTCATTCCCAATTGGCCGCACACCAATTGAGTTGGTAAATTTTCAGTTTTAATCCCTGAAAGGGACCTAGGTCAAGCTGCCTGCAGATTGACCATAACCAATCCAAATTTAAACTTGGTTCCAACACTCCATACACACCACAAATGGTCACACTTGACCATTACTCAACTCAAATAAGGTTAACTACATCATTTGGCTAATTCTCAATTTTTTCTCCCAAACTCTAAGTTAAGAACCCTAATTTTTGTAAAAGGCTTAATTAGTTAAATCAAAGTGCAATTAAAGTGTCTAAACATTGTTTACATACTTTACCAAGCTTAATTGTGTCTTTAATTGCATCCATATCACTCACATTCTAAACCTTATATGTTGACCGAATTTCACATGTAATCCACACACTTGGTTTGTTTCATTTCTTTTATCAATTCTAAATTTATATTCTATTACATAAACAAAAATTTAAATAGAATTTGAAGGGAACAAGCACTAACCTTTTCTTTGTATTTCAATCTTCCAATCCTCCAATTTTTCTTTGATTTCACTTCTCCCAAACTCTTCCTTGATGCTTAATTTGAGGACTTCTACTAATTTTCTAAGGGATTTATGGGGTGTTTTAAGATTACAAAAGCTCAAAGGGAGCTTTAATGGAGGAAAGGAAAAAAATTTAGAGAGAGAGAAGAGGAAGAGTGGCGGCCTAAAGTGATGAAGAAGACCGAATTTTAATTTTTTTTATTTAGTTATTTTTATTGTATATTTATTCAATTTTTGACTTAGTCAAAAATAAAATTAAATGTAATTATTTTTATGATCATGCTTAGGTCACCACATGATGTCATTAATGCAATTTCTTTTCCTTTTTCTTTTTTTTTCCATTCTTCTTTAATTTAATTCTTGATCCTGAAATTTTCTTTTCTTCGATTTTATTGGACAGTTAGGTCAGGAGTCAGCTCTAGGGGTGAATTGACCAAATTACCCCTTGCCAGTTCAATCCGGTTTGCAAGTAATTCAATATTTCTTCTGGATCTCTGACCTAATTATTTGACCTATTTAACAATTCTTTTTTGTGATTTTCTATTTTTCACTGTGTTTACAATAGTCCTAAGGACCGCGGTGTCACATTTTACGGTTCGAAATTAGAGTTTAAATTGACCTCGCAGTCCTTCCTGAGAAGGTCACCCATCACTGTGACTCCCGGCTCATTTAACTTTTTATGTTCTGTTTTTCTTCTTTGTACTTAAGTATTTGGCAATTATTAATTACTTGTGTTCAGGGCTTATCTAAGTGTCTTAGACATGGTTCTACTTCTCTTAATTGTCCGGACTGACACCAGTCACCGGAACAATAAAATATACCAAGCTATGCAATTAGGGTTGTTACACTGGGGCTTCACCCAAGCACTTGAAATGATGCAGAAAATATGGAATTAAGGGCTTGACAATAGAAATTACACAAACTAATGAATTCAACTACTATGCATGAAAATACTTGCCTAAATGCTATGAATTAGTATACAAATGTGCTTAAAAACATCTATACAATTCAAGTGTATCAGTTGTCTATTAAAGTGAGAGGTACACTATATAAAAAAAAAAGGGGGAAAAGAGAAAACATAGAGAAGTAATAAAATAGAGGTACTAGTATATGGAAATAAATTACAAAAGAATTAATCCACCCAAGTATTCAAAGAATGAGTTTGGGGGTGGAAACCAAAAAAGGACAAGTACATCAAATTCAAAAATTATAAATAAAGTCCCTATTCAATTATTAAGAAGTATGCTAGCACTAAAGTTAATTTGTAAATTTCTTCTCTCCATAAAAAAAAAAGAAAAAAAATGTAATGATCTTTTATAGATTAATATCTCTCATACTTTGATTACCTTATATCTTTTTCCTTTGATTGCCACATTATTACCCTTTAACCCCATTACAACCTTATGAAAAGACCTTTTGATTTTTTGATAGTATATGCTATATTAATGGAGATAGGATTAGGAGATCTGCCTATGGGACTTGGGATATTAAATTCAATATATTCATATAGAGGCATTAGAGATTGCTAAGTGCACATGTGCTTATTTAAGTAAAGCAATTTCTTGTAACTGGGGTGTGTGCATATGTTTTGGATTGGTAATTTATTGTTTGCTAAATATTGATACACACAATGGATGTTTGACTTCTTAGTATTTTGATGAGTAATTAACACGTTGATCTTTTCAAGGTTGCCTTTAATTTCAATTCTTGTTATACCCAAAAAGAAAATACTTCTTATATGTTAGCAATATGCCCTAGAGCATATCATTTTGCTTGTATCTTGTACATATTTTTATTAATAAAAGGTAATTATTCTTTTCTGTTTGCATAATTTATTTATGTGTAATGAAAAGGGCCCATTGGTATTTTGTTAGAAATTCTATTCTTAAGTTGTTAAGAATATGAGTGACAGTTTTTTCTAGCACAAAGTATCATAAATTGGTTCACAATCGAGGATACTTCACAAAGGACATGACTTATCTAGAAAGATTGTTATTCATGTTAGTTCCCAAAGCATTAGTATGAGATACTACTAAATTGGAGTCGTGAGTCTTATGCCACATAATAAACATGATAGGCACTTATATGATAAGTAGGCCAAACCAGTAACGTTTATGACAAGCACATGGAGTTTACTCTTGTCAATGCATTGTCATAAATATCATATCAGTGCATATAATCCCTGTACCTGAGATAACGCAGTTATCTTGTATATAAATAGTTTGAGTTTGATACTGCTTTCATACTCGTACTGTATATGGGTATACAGGCATGTGTTAGCTCCTACAAGTTATATATGGAGATAGATGTTAGTCAAGATGGGATCCGTTATCCAAAGTAAATGGGGATGAAATTCTATGTTCATTTAATTATTCTTGATGATTCAAGTTTCTGGCCAAGACAGATAGATTTAGCTAGAAAGGAGTTTTTAACAAGAAAGTCTGATTAATCAATAACTGAAATTAAAATAGAACATAACATTCATAGCAAATGGAGTTTGACATTAACCATGACTCCAGCTAGAATTGGAATTTTATAACGAAGAGATTTTAGTTTATGGTAATATATGATTAAAGGTTCATATTTAAGGTATTCCTTATTACTAATTGCGTAGCCATGACATGCTGTGCTAGGTGTCAACCATGGTCTATGAAATATCTAAAATGATTTGGAGGAATCATTTATGGTAAGAAAGAGTTCTAATGATATTAAGAGTTAATATCATTTTTCATTGCCAATTAGTAATGAGCCTAGTAAGTCACATACCTACACAAGTTATCATCAAGTAAATTATGTTTTAATTGATTAATTAAAGAGTTTAATTAATTAATTAAATAGGTTTAGTCTGCAATAAGATTGCAAAGTCTCTAGCATGACTTAAAACCAAATCTAGGATATTTGATGTATAATATAAATGAAATGGTGAAATTAATTAATGGGGATTAATTAATTAATTAATTAATATTTGATATAAATTAATTTGAGGAAGAAATTATAATTTTGGGTTGAGAACTCGAAATAACAATTTTGGTATTTTTACATGGTGACACATGGCACCATAAGATGGTGACACATGGCACTCATCAATAATTGCCATTTGTCTTCTAATGATGGAAGATCATTGTTTCATAATTTAATTAAAGCTTGACACTTGGCCTAATGAGATTAAGACAAGAAAAAGCAAGATTGAATCATATGTTGACAAGTGGCACTTCAATTAAATTCATTTTGTCTTATGTAATTAAAAGAAGAAAGAAGAAGAAAAAGAAGAAGAAGGCATCTTCTTCCTTTTCTTCTTCATGGATAGTAACTTGGTTCCCCTCTCTCTCTTCTTCAATTCTCCATTAATTCTAGAAGAAAAGCTTGACTTTTTTCTTGAATTAAAATTGCTAGAAAGGGTTTCTAGTTCCATACATCCATTCTAACATCAACTAAGCAAAAACCTTTAAAGTTTAAGTGGTTGGCAAGCTATCAAAGGGACATTTGGGGGCTGCCACTGGTGAACCTTGGTGAGCTTGTGGTGGACAAGCTAGAGGGGCTACATTTGGAGCTCTTAGAGACTACCAAAGGGATTAGGAAGTTTGATTCTACGCCTTGGAGGTTAGTCTTCCATAATTCCTCATTTAATTAGGGTTTAATGAGATTAAATGCTAAACCTCAATCTTTAATGGCAAATGAACCTCAAATGCATGCTAAAATATGTTTTGGTATGCTTATGGGCATTAAAAGTTGACTAGGTACATAATTTATTTGATATGTATGCATGTAACCCTAGATGAAATTTTTGAATTCCAATCTTCTAAGGCCCTAAATCATGCTTCCCTAGCCTTCATTATATACATTGAAGTTTCTCTTTGCTAAAGGATAAACAAAGATTCGAGTATTGGGGTATTTGATGAAGTTAAATTATATAGACATTTAGGGCTAACATTCATTGCATCTTATTAGTATTTACTCTCTTTTATATTTATTTTTAAGTGTTTTTAGTAATATTTTAGAAAACATGTTAATCCAACTCAATTCTTTGATTTTTATATTTTATCAGGTGTTTCTATGTAGTTCTAGAGCCAAAGACGAGTTTAGAAGAGGTCTGGAGGTCAAAACTTAAAGAATAAAAGGCTAAAAGCATTACACGGCCTGTGTAACCTACCCCGTGCAAATTCCTGCACCTTGTGTAACCTTCTGGATAAAAGAAAACTAAAAATTCAAGCTATAAAAAATTACACAGGGTAGCCTGTGTAATATTACACGGCTTGTGTACTGTCCCCAGACAACAATTCTAACTCGACTTCTCTTCCTTCCAACTCAACCTGAATGGACTTCTAAGTCTTTTAGGACTTTGAAACAAGGGTTTTTATACTAGATATAAATATAATAAGTCAAGAATTGAGGGAGGGGAACCAATCTACATTCAAGAGAACATAATAACTTCAAGAAAGGCAAAAGGAGAAACGAGATTTATAAGATTGCTAAAAGGGATTTTCAGTTAAAGTTTCAAAAGTCCTAGGCTACAATTCTCCATTTGAGTTCTTTCATTCTATCTTTTCACATGTCTTTTCTTTATTTTATAAACTTGATTGTAAAACTCACCATGTGAGGGTAGTTTCTTTATTCTAGGGTTAGGAATGTAGCACTCTCAATTTAATTATGGATCTGGTTTGATTTTATTTAATATATTGGATATTTTATTTTGTGATCCAATCTCTTGTGTTCTTAATGCATGCTATGTGTTGGTACCCACTTAGTATTAACTTTAGATATTAATTGAAGGACTGAAAGGTGAAGATTAATATTAGAAAATTAAGATTTTGAACTTAGGATTCTTGATCTGTAGATAGGCTGAAATTTTATGTGGATCTAACAATTAATCAAAAAGCATAATAGGTTTTAATTAATTTAATTACCACGAAAGTAGGGTTTAGGTTAATTAAAATACACCTTGAGTGCCTTGAGAGAGGACTTAAAATAACTTAGAATTAATTTCCTTCAAAGTAATAATCTCTCATTTATTGAATGAATTAAATTGATTCTATAATTAATTAAAGTGTGAACCCCTAGCTCTAGAATATTTTTATTAATTAATATTCAAGTTTAGTTAATTGTTTTAGATATTATTTTTTTAATTTAGATTTAATTACTATTTTTATACCATTCGATTATCTAGATAATTAAAATCACTATAGTTTAGTACTCAACACGGTCCTCGTGGGAATGATACTCTACTCACTACTTTATCACTTGTTAATGATCCGTGCACTTAGGGGGGTTGTAAACCAGCAAACACATATAAACTTGGGTTAGCATTATAAAAACCATATTCAACGGTTAAAATACTTTGATAAGATTCTTTTGAAAATATTGTGAAGGATGACTAGTGTTTTGAGAAAAATTTTGGGAAAAAATTGGCTCCTTTGGCTTTGAAGTTAAATTAGTTTGGAAAATAGACTTTGGGTGAGCAAGAGTTTTTGGCTTTTAAATAACAATCTCTTTTGCAACATTTTTTAGGCAAATATTAGTAATTACATCTTTATGAGGTCCTTCAGGAAGAGATTCCCATAGGACTTAGAAAAGTTCAGCAGAGTTAATGATATTAGCTAACCATACCTATAATTGACTTTCTAGTGGCTTTAGATTTTGTGAAGTGGAGGGGCTTTTATTTTGAAGTTGATCAATTTCTTTCTAGAATAAAGTATTCCAAGAAATAATGGGGCTTTGAGACATTGGCTTAGGTTGGCTCAAAATAAGACTTTGGGATTGACTTTGGGTCTGGCTTTGAGATTTTTGTTTGGATTAAAAGGCTTTAGAAGAAGAGAGTTTTGACTTGGATTCTTTGGATTCTTTAGGCGGATATCTTGGAGGCTTTCTAAGAATCATGATGAGGGGTCTGCAAAAATTCATAAGTTAAAAAGTCAGGATAGAATTTATATCTCCTCTAATATATTAAATATCAAAATCAAAAGTACTTAAAATAGCTTTTCATCTAGCAAAAATCTATTTTGAAGCAATGTTTTGAACATTCTTTTCCAAAACTTCTTTTGCAGATTTACAATCTATTCTCAAAAGGAATTTTTGATTTAGCAAATCACATTGAAACTTTTGAATACATCGAACTATAGATAAAATTTCCTTTTTGATAGTAAAATAGTTCTTTTGGGTATCATCCCAATGTCCAGAGACATATTGAATTATGAATTCTTTATCATTCTTCTTTTGCTTTAATATTCCTCCATATCCCAATTCAGAGGCATCAGTTTCAACAACCTTAAAAGGACTAAGGAGGCTAAGTGCAAATAGGGAATTTCTTTAATTTAGGCTTTGGATTTTTCTTTAATCTTTCATGAATAGGCTAAAGTAGCCTATTAAGATTTGGGTAAAGATCTAAAATATAGTTTAAACAACCTAAAAATCTTTGCAGCTGTGTTTTCTCTAAGACATTGTTGGGAAATTTATCAACAAAAGCAAGGGATCTTTTTATGGGTGAAATTGTGCCATTTGAGATATAGTGTTCTAAGAACTTAATCCTAGTCTAGAAGAGACTTAGTTTAGATTTAGAGATTACTAAACCATTTTCCTTGGCAACAAATAAAAAAGTTCTCAAATGCTTGAAATACTATTCGATAGAAGATGAAAATATTAAAACATCATAAATGTAAACTATGCAAAATGCAGAGTATGGATTGAAAATGTAATTTATGATTCTTTAAAACTCAGATGGTGCATTCTGTAGGCCAAAGTCATGACATTCCATTCGAATTGGCCAAAAGAAATAGTGAAAGCAGTCTTATAATGATCTTCGAGAGCTATCTAGATCTACCAAAATCTAGATTTCATATCAAATTTTGAAAAAATGTTAGCAGTAAAATGTCTTTTGTAAATGATCTTTCTCATTTGGAATTGGATATCTGATCTACTTTAAAGCTTGGTTAAGAGGCTTATAATTGATTACAAGTTTAAGAACACCTCTCTCAATTTTAGAAAATTTGTTTACATAAAAAGTAACACAACTCTAGGGGGGGACCTAGAAGGAGAAATTAAACCTTTGGCTTTTAAATCATTATTTTCTTTTCAGCAATGAATTTCAAGATCTTTATTCACTTAAATGGGGCAAGCTTTGGTTGGAATTTGGGATTCATAGAAATCATTTTCATATGGGAGATCAACAAAATGTTGTTTTCTTTCCCAAAAAGCATTTGAAAGGCCAGAGCAAATAGTATTCTCAATCTAACTTTGTAGGAAAGAAATCTTCTTTTGTAAAACAAGTGTAATAACACAAATTTTTAAAATATAAATTTCATATTTTTGTATAGTATTTTAATATTATCTAACTAATTTATAATTTTTGAAAAACTTTCATTTATATATTTTTAATGTTATTTCTAAACGTATTTTATAAATTATTTAGTAGCCCAATTTTAATTGAAATGGTTAGTTTTATAAATTAATATTAAATCAATTAATAAAATATATTATTTTTAACCTTGATTCTAAGGTTTGATTAAATTATTATTATTATTATTGTTGTTGTTGTTGTTGTTGTTGTTGTTGTTGTTGTTTAAATATACAAAAATTTCATTTGGGACCCAAATGAAAAAAAAAAAAAAGGATTTTGAACTTATTTGAATAAACCGAAAAGCTTGAGGACCAATAGTGTAATTAAAGTTAATAAAAAAAAACCCAAAAATGTCATGTAGTGCCCCCTCCCCCCCATCGATTCTCTCTCTCCCCTCTCCTTCACTTTCCCCTTCATTCTTCTCCTCTGACTAGCCACTTTTAGCATCCGTGAGCTTCCCATCGGCAGGTGACACCTTAGCATCGACAGCAGCGACGATGGTAGCTGGAGCAACTCAAAATGAGAAAGAGAGAGAGGACGTGCGATGGGTAGGGGCAGAGACTTTGAAGGCCATTTTCGACCAGCTCCAGTGGCCATTCGATGGAAGGAACTCGACTCCTAGGACCACTAGCTTATCGTCCCGACCGACGGTGTCTCATTCCATGGAGGTTTCTGATGAGATTTGAAGAGAGAGAAAAAGGATAGAGAAAGTAGTGGCAATGGCTTTCTGACCAATTTTTGATGATCTGACCATTGGATTGGTGATCCGAGATTATCGTTGAACTCAATGCATCAAAATCTTCGAAATGGGACTGGCCCCACTCCAATCGGACACCATTCGAAAAAGGCAATCATCGGACAATCCAAATCGCTTGGTGAGATTTTCAGGCTTTTTCAATTTTCAAAAGTTAAAAATAATTTTATGATAATTATTGACAATTTTCGGGCTTCATTTAGGTGTGATCAGATTGATGATAGCTTACCAGTGCTCAGGATCGAGTTTTCGGTCAGACCCCGACTGCTCGGTGGCTCGTCCCGAAGCTTAGTAAATATTATAGTCAATCCTAGTATTTTCAAATATTTTGAAAGCATTCCAGTTGTCAGATTTGGCATAGGTAAACTCGAACTCCAAGTTATTCATTTTGCCTAATACGGGGTTTAGAATAAAATTCATAAAATAACCATGGGTAGTTAGAAAACTGTGATTCCTTTTGCAATAGCCTTATAATATTGTTAAGGACCGTGGGGCGAGTTTATAGAATTTTTAAAGTTAGTTTGGATGATTTTTGAAAAATATCAGCTTTAAGCCTTATAATTGAATTATCTAATTGCGAGAGTTTGGTCTAGTTTGGAGAGCCCAGGAGGTGCCATGTGATGTTGATAATATGTGGGCTTGAGACTTGTGATATTAGAAGTGTTGTTTGAACTACTTTGTAGGTTGGATAAGTCTTAGGTACGGGGAAACTCTGCTAAATTTTTGGCATAAATTAGAGTGTCTTTTGACTCTCTAAGTTCTTATTTTGTATTAGGGCTGACAAAGTCATTAATATAATTATTTAGGTTAGTAGGGTTAGTCATCTTCCTCCATTCAGCTGCCACAGTAGTATTAGGTGTACTATGAGTAGATATTGATTTTATTTATAATTTCAATATTATTATACATACAAGGCATACTCATGCATTCACTTATAATTATATGTATATAGCTATTATAGGCACGCTTTGTATTGCATTATCATTATTTAGTGAAATTGATGTGGGTGTCACCTTAGGGTAATTTGGAGCTCTGTGTGTGTGTCAGCGTGCTTGATGTCATACCCTACTCCTCCATAAGATGTAACATGATCCCGTAGTACACCTAATGAATTACCGTAATTCGCCAACCGGTAACCCATTAAATATACTATAAGGGATTTTAAATCAATTTTCGTGAAATTTAAATCATCAATTAAAATCAGGTGTTTTAAAAATTTTTCAAAATTTCGACAGAGTGTCGGCTGTATTTTGAGAAAACAGTTCTTCAAACCTGAAAAAGAAAACACTCCCAATATGTTTTCTCAAATACAACTCCAATAAACTTCATTTCATCTCATAATTCAATCTCAATAATCAAATCATTTTATTTTCAAACCAACCTCATCATAAAAGAAACATTTCATTGATTACAAGACTCAAAAATTAATATTACAAAACTATTCAGGTAAATGAAATCTCAAATTTACATTTATAATAATTTACATTTAATTACATACCAAAATATTTTACAAGAGTTTTTATACAACTGCTCAAATAATTTACATACATATTATTACATGCATACATCAAAACCTGTGTACATGGGTATACCTATGATAAATCTAGAGCTGATCTGAATGTATCTTCAAAGAAGCTTACTCAACTGCTCTATGCTCTTTTCACCTGCGATAGCATACAAAGCTATCGCTGAGTGGTGAACTCAATGGTGCACAACTATAATTTAAAACATAGTACAATATACATTGACAAAATTTATAGCAAATAATTTGGAAATCTGAATACTCATCAAATTCCAAAACTCAAAATATTTATTGCCAATAATATAAATCATTTGTATAAAATGACTTTGATCACGAAACTCAATTTATCAAATCATAACTAACCATTTAAGGCAATTCCAACAATTTATTGGAAATAAAGATTAATTCCAATAAAATCAATTATACATAAATTCCATTTGAAATCGAAATTCTTTACTATTCAAAAACCATTCCTTATTTCGAAAACCATTCTTTATCTCAAAAGCCATTCTTTATCTCACTAACTATGCAAGACTAATCCGAAAGGGTCATCTTCGGGGTGATTCTAACTCCCCATGGTCGGGGAGATCGAATCAGATTCTAACTCCCTATGGTCGGGGAGGTTGAATCATCGTGCACAGTACACATCACAATAATGAATCTTCTGAAAGAGCCATAACATAAAAACTTAGATCTAACCTCTAATAAGAAGAGAATCTAAGCCTGTGCACGTACCTTAGTAATCAAAACACAAGTAACTCCATTGTCTTCTCAACAAATGAGGGAGACGGATAATAACCTAGTCAAGCATCTATAGTGAGATATAAAACAATATCACAATCCTTTTTAGTGAGCATAAATCACAATACAATTCGATTCAAAGTCAATTCCAATATCCAATAATTTTTATGCTCATCACAATTCAAATCATAAATTTGCATTTTTCCATGCAAATTGCCCATCACAATTCAAAACATGTTCTATCACAATTTTCCAAAACATAATTTATTCAATTTGCAACAATGCTTAACACTTCTGGAAATACCATTTCAAAAAGCTAAATTCATACATACTATAACAATTTCAATAATCATTGAATTAAATTCAATGCTTTTTAAACATAATACATAACAAAAATATGTCATTTAATCATATGAAATACTCAGAACAAAATCAGTTAAAAACTAGTGCACAAACCTCTGATAAATGCCTCTTGGCTCTAACTCAGTGTTTCCTTTCCCTTCCCTGAGTCTTTGCTAACTGAAACACACAATTTGAAGTGTTTCAGTACTCATTTAAACCGTCTCTAACAATAAGGCTTAATAATTAATTTATTGAATTCTATTATTTCCTTAGTCAACCTAAGATGTTAACCCTCGATGCATTCTAGGTAAATTAGGTTTAATATTACCAATATGTCACATTTTATAGCCTTTTAGTGTTGGTATATGTTACCAATTTCATTTTCAAGTATATTGCATTTTATTGTAATTTGTCGGATTTCGGTATACTAATTTGACCTAGCCGGATGACCTAGTTCCCTTGGTTTTCGGGTTTTGGTCCAAACTACAAACTTGTAGGTCTATGTCTTATTGCATGCGGGGCAAAATTTTAGGTCATTCTAAGTTGTGTAGACCAAGTTATGGTCAATTTACTAATGCTAGACAGAATGCATCAAAATGGTAACTTTTGGTCATTTTTATGTCACTTTTGGTTCGGCCAGTTTTGGTACCTAAATTTATGCAAGCTATTTGGCTTGGTTCTGGCCATTTCTGAGCTTTGGTGTCTTCATAAGAATTGTAGATCTATGTCTAAACTATTCATGGTAAAAATTTCAGGTCATTTGGACCTGTTTTGAGTAAGTTATGGTCAAAATACTAACTGCTGCCCAAATAGTCAATTTTCAGGCTTTCAAGTCACTAATCCGGATTTGGTCATTTTTAAGGTCAGTTTCTAGGTAAAATTTTGGTAACATTTCTACATGAAAGTTGGCCTATTTGGTGTCTAGTTTCACCTCCCATTAGCCTCATACCAATTTGGTTCATATTTTTGCACTTATGACCTAATTTATGTGCTGCCAACATACACAACCTGCATAAGACAATTACACTTCTAATTTGACATTCCTCCTCCTCCTCATGACTTCATTATTTATTCATAGCACTTCTACAAATACTAAACACAATTCCAGCAAGCAAATTGGGTACAACACTCAAGTGCTCAATGCACACAATTCACCATTAAAGTCCAATATTCACATCCACCCAAATTCAATGTACATCAACACTTATTTTACACATACACTTCCATGCCAATTATACAAACTGCCCACAATTCAACACCATCATATTTTATTAATAAACTTCATATTCACACACACAAATTAATGATATTATAGGCTGCCAAACATGGCAGTTTGCCAAAGCATCAAGGTCCCATTTCAAACCCTTTATTTAAGCACTAACATGCACATACTTGGACATTAACCTACTACCACTTCTATTTGAGTTAATCAACCTTAATTCCCATCAAATACATATAAGAATAAGTCACTAACCATGCATTGTCATGGATTCCAAAACTAAGGTTCATCAATACTCATCATTTCCTCAATTTTTCTTAGCAATTCAACTTACCCAAAGCTCAACACAAGGATTAGTGAAGGTAAATGGAAAGATTAAGCACTAACCTCAACTTGACCCTCACAAATCCATGGAATTTCCTCTCTTTTTGGCTGCCCACATACTGCCCATGGTGTGAAGACCACTTTTAATGAAGGGGATTTGAAGAAATATGGCTTGAATCATGGTAGATTTGAGCTTATGCATGAATGGCCATGGAGGAAGCTTAGAAGAACATTTGGCCATGGAAGAACTTGAGAAAGCAATTCGGAAAAGTGAAAAAAATGAGGAAGAAAGTGAATTTGCATGCTGTCCACTTAGTTTTATATGTCCACTAATCCCACTTAGTGGAGCACTAATCATAAATTAATGATTTAATTAGTTAAAGTTCCATAATTTGCACATTTGCCTCATTTCTTTCACTATTTAAATAATGTACCACATTTTTATTTTTCATGATATTTTCAAAGTGTAATACCACTTATTTTTAATGGACATTGAGGTCAAAAGTCAACTCTATGTGTCAAATGACCAAAATGGCCCACTTGGGGTTATATTCCCTATTTTTCAGTAACACCGATTTTTGTCGGTTTCTCAATTTCTCGTTTTTCTTTGTACTAATTAATTAATTTTTCTTTGACATTTCTAATGTCATTTATACTTCAATAGATGTTTATTTAAGTCTTAAAAATATTTTCCAGGGTTCTCCGCGGTCTAGGGCTAGTCAACAGTTCACGCCAAAACTTCCCGGTGCGGTCACCCATTGCTATGGTTTTCGGCTCGTTTAACTTAGTTTCATTTCATTGCTATTATTTTTCCTTTGTTTTTCTTGTATTTTCTTTTCTTGTATTTCACTACCTTATATCTCCACACTAATATTTTAATATAATTCCAAGCATCCTAGCTGTCCGAATAGACACTGGTTACCAAAATAGTAGAACACACTACCAAACATAGGGGTGTTACACTTGAGGTGTGGTGTAACACCCCTATTTGCATAGCCTAGTAAATTATACTGTTCAGGTGACCGGTGTCAGTCCAGACAATTAAGAGGACTAAAACTATGTTTAAGACATATAGAAAAGCCCTGATCGAAAATAAATAGTAACTACCTGATAGGTAAGTATAAATAAGAAAAACATAACATAAAAGGTTAAATGAGCCGGGAGTCACAGCGATGGGTGACCTTCCCGGGAAGTGACTGCGAGGTCATTCTTAACCTGAATTTTGAACCGGAAAATGTGACATCGCGGTCCTTAGGACTATTGGGAACACAGTGGAAAAGAGAAAATCACAGAAAAAAATTTTTAAGCAGGTCAAATAATTAGGTCAGGGATCCGGAAGAAATACTGAATAACTTACAAACCGGATTAGACCGGTGAGGGGCAATTTGGTTAATTCACCCCTAGAGCTGACTTCTGACCTGACTGTCCAATAAAATTGGAGAAATGAAAAATTTAGAATAGAGAATTAAATTAAAGAATAATAGAAAAATGGATTATCACATCATCATCTTACCTCATGCATGATGCAATAATTTCTAAATTTTAAAATTTGATATTAGGGGATAATTAAAACTTAAAAGACAATTAAAATAAAATGAAAATCAATTTTTTTTACTTGGTCTTCTTCAAGCATCGTAGCCTTCTTCCTCACCTCTCTCTCTCTTTCCATTCCCACCTCCATTAAAGCTTGAATACAAGCTTGATTTCACTTAACAAAACCCTAAATTCTCCAAAATTAATCCATAAAAACTTGTTATCTTCACTTGAAGAGGCATTAGAAGAAGGAAAGAAAAGAAGAAAAGGAAGAAAGTGAAGAATTGAAAGTCAAATGGAGGTTAGTAATTTAAGTTGAAAATTTTAGTTTATTATTTGTGTGTTTAACTCAATTAACCTAGAACTCAACTTAAAAATCAAAAGAAAACACCCATGGGGGATTGATTGGGATTTTGGCCAGCCAAAGGTGGAGTTGGAATTGAATGAATTTGTAACACCCTCACTGTAGCAATTCCGTACATTCTACTATTCCGGTGACCGGTGTTGGTTTGGATAGCTAGAACGTTTGGAAAAATATTTAGACTAGAGTGGGGAGTCATAAATAATTCAAATATTAATAAGAAAAATCAAGGAAAAATTTTAGAATTAAAGTACAACCAAGTTAAATGAGCAGGTGCCCTAGCGATGGATAACCCAGTGGGAAGTTGCGGTCTTCGCAACTAGAAGCCCTAAACCCGGGAGAAAATTCATGAAGTAATTTTTGAGACTCCAAAGAAGAGTCATTGAGGTTTCTATGGCATTAGAATGCCAAGAAAAAGGCTTAGAAAAATTTTTCAATCGGTACAGACAATTTTAGTCTGTTAAGCCAAACGGAGGGCATTTTGGTTATTTCGCCTTCAGAGGTGATTTTTGGCCGACTTGTCCAGTTAAGTTAATAATTATTATGACATAAAATATGAATAAATATTACTAAAAATTAAATTGAAAATGAGTAGAGAAAAGAAGAAAAGAAAATGAAAGAAAATACCTAATTATGACATCATATGATGTCATTAAAAACCTATCCACCAATCACAATTAAGCACCGCTTAAATTAACTAATAAAAGAGGATAAATGAAAAAAAAAACTGCAGCTTCTTCTTCAAATAAACTGATCCATAGAGAGAGCGAAGGAGAGAGAGAGAGAGAGAGAGAAGAGAGAGAAGAGGTTCCTCCATTGATGTATCTTTAAGCCTCATTTTTCCATCAAAATCTTCCATATTTTCCCAACCTCCAAACACAAAAACTTGATATCTAACCTAGCTAAAGTGACTAGAGGCAAAAAGAAGAGGAGGAGTTGAAGAATTAGAAGACCTAGAATCTTGCCATTTGAGGTTAGTGCACTAATTCATTTTTATTTCTCTTCTAAGCATGACAAGCTTGCTAAATTAAGTTAGATTGATATGAAATTAAAAGAAATTCATAGGGATAGAAAATTACTAAATTTAGGCAGCCGTGATAAGAGTTGTGGTTTGATGGTTTTGATGAAATTATTTCTGTTGATTAGTGATATTGATGAGTAATTGTGATGAACAAATTGATTGGCATGTGTTTATATGAATTGAGGAATGTAAGTTAGGGTTTTTTACCTAACTTTGGGGAAATTGATGTGTGTCTTGAATTTGATGATGTTGAGATGATTTAATGACCATTAGAAGTGCCAAATATGTCAAATGAAGTTTGTGGAGTTGGGAGAATTGAATTTGGGAGTGTTGATTCTTATGCAGGAAATTCAGACCTTTGACTCCAATGTATTGTTTGAGCTATAACTAGAGTTATGTTGCTCCAATTGGTGTGAGGCCAATTGGAGATGAAACCTAGGACAAAATACCCTATTTGTCATGGAGAAACCATGCCCAAATTGTATCTAAATCTTGACCAATTCACTGTCTCAATCTGGAAATCCAAACACTAAACCCAGAAAATTGACCAAATAAACAATATATGTTCATTTGGCTATAACTTCCTCTAGACAGGTCCAAATAACCTGATTTTTATCTCATTGGAAAGATTAGACATAGGACTACAACTTTCATTGAGAACACCAAGCCCAGAAATGCCTCTAACCAAATGAAATTGCTGGCCTAAATGAGGTCACCAAACTGACCAAAACCATTCTGCCCAGAATTTCCTAAACTAAAGCTCACCCGACTAGTTTTGGCAAAATGGCCATAACTTGGTCTACAAAAATCCAAATGCAATGAAACCAATGAAAAGAGTTTTATAAGACATAATGGCACAACTTTGGTGAAGAAACCCTACCCAGAAAACCAAAGCAAGTTGACCTAAAAATTACCCTAATCCGAGCGACCAACATGTTGTCCCTGGAAAATGACCAAATGAATAGTATTTGTTCAAATGGTCATAACTCAGCGTAGAAAAGTTCAATTAACCTGAAATTTTACCAACAGAAAGCTGAGACATAGCTCTACAACTTTCATGAAAAACACAAATCCAAATTCTAACCATAACCTAGTCAAATTGCCAACCAAACTTAGGTCACCAAATCTGGCAGAACCAAATTGCCCAGAAATTTTGGTTATAGGTCAATCCGGCCAGTTATGGTAAAATGGCCATAACTTGAGCTACAAAACTCTAAATGGTCAAAAAAATAAATGTAACTAGACACAATAAGGAACAACTTTCATGGAGACAATTTTGTCAAATTCCTACTGTACAAATGACCAATGGAACAGTAAACCTAGGGTATGAAATCTGAAAATTTTGAATAACATAAGATAAGCTTTGAAATGGTAATGGAAATCAATACCAACAAAAAATAAAATGCAAAATGTGGTATCTTGGTGAACTTAGGTTCAATAAATTCATTATGTATTAAAAAGTCAACAATTTGAGTGAATAGTAATGTAAATAGTAATATAAAGACACAAAGTGTAAGAACTATATTGTTAAAGGGAAATTAAGGCCATAAATTTTAAATCCATGAAATATTCATGGATTGCTTGAAACATGAAAAGTAAGTCACATGAAAAGTAAGTCACCTAATTGATGTAAATAGGTAGTTAGGGCTTATATGCCCATCACAAATAGAATAAAATGTATAAATGAGAAAGGAAAAATGTTTTGAATATAATGGTACATGTGAACCATTATTTTGAATTGTGATCAATATGAATAACATAATGAATGAATAAATGAACCATATTAATGTATGAATGAGACATTAGTTCTCATTATTGTAGAAAGCAAAAGTACTTTGAGTACAATGATATAAAGGGATAATTGATGTGAATTGTGATCATATATATGATCAAATGAATGTATACATTATAATTGAAAATTATTATGAAATAATGAAGTCATAAAACACAATATATTAATATTTAATAATATTATGTGCCCTTGTATTGCATAGACATGTGTGTCAGATTGGATAGTTTGGCATGCCAATAGGGTATTGTTATAGCAGTACTGCGAAAGGCTTTATGCCCGTATTCATGGCTTTATGCCCGCATTCATGGCTTTTATGCCCGTATTCATGGCTTTATGCCCACACTCATGGCTTTTATGCCCGATTATGTATTATCATGGCTTTTTAGCCATACTGACTGCATACGTGGTTGACGTTCTATGTCCCATGGTATGACGGCTCGAGGCACCACAGTGTCCAGTGCCAACAACCCGTTATCCAGTTTAGTCAGCCTGTCGTAGGTTACTTGGGTAGTCTAATTTATTAAAATAAGTTATGAATATTAGCAATTAAAAATGCTAGAAAGTAAATAAATGAAAAGAAGTTCTGAAATAAATTAGATTAGCTCCAAAATTTTTTTCCTTAGAATGATCTGAAGTAAATTAAACTAGTTCTAAATATTTTAAATATTACGAAATGATTGTAAACAACTTAGAAAGTATCAAGAAAGTGATAAAAAGACTAGTAGAAGAATTATAACTTAAATAACATTACAAATGTGACTTTCATAAGAATATAAGTATAAGTATAAATTTTAGATTTATTTGTACATTATATAAATAATTATTCTAAAATTATAAAAGAAGTGATTCTAGAGAGCAACATAAATGATGAAAGATATATTGTATGGAAAATTTCATATGAACCCAGTAAAATTCTTGAGTATAGAAAATATGCTCCAATTATTTTTACTTGTTATATTATTTCCTCGTTATACTATTGCACCACTAAGCAACAATACTTAGAGCGATGGATTTGTTTCCTCACGCAGGTACTGAAGTTAAAACCCAGCAAATACTAAACAGAGATTTTGGAGTTTTGATCTGCAGAGTGTTCAAGGTTGTCACCTCCTCAGCAGTGCATGTAGATAGGGCCCATATAGATTATATTATGTATTTTGTACATTATAATTAATTATTATTTGTAATGTAAACTATGAATTGTATGTTGAAATATAGATTATGGAACTGTAATTAATTTATAGATCATGTAAATTATGAAATTATGTAATTATTTTGTAAATTATGTAAATTAAGGAAATTTGAAAATTTTGCCTATATAATTTGAGAATGTTTACATATGAATTGAGTATGTGAATTGCAAGAATTGAATGTGAGATGAATATGATGAGCATGAATGATAAAGTATGAAAATAAATGTGAAATTGAATTATATAGAGAATATTTGAACTGATCAGATGATTATGATTAGTATGGATGGGATTTTTATTTTAAAATATTATTGAAATTTTCAAACAAGTGAATAGTAAAACATATCAAAGGATAATAAAATAGGGGAAACTCCATTAGTTTCTCCATCGAAAAATAATCGATATTAAATATAACGAGAACAAAATTTTTAAAGAAATAAAGTAAGATAAGTTAGGGTGCTTCGACACCGAATGTAGCACACCTCGCTCGGTTACACTGTAGCTGGGTGAAGAGTGTTACAGAATTTGATGCATTTGAATGGTTGTTTAGGTTGAATTATGTATGTAGACCATGGATATATATTTTAATTTCATTAGATATTAAATTTATGTAATTAGGGTTCTTGAGCATGTGAAAATTTGGAGAAAAATTGGGGAATTGGTCAATTGATGCAATTGACCTTAGTTGAGTTGAGAAATAGTCAATTGGGACCATTTGTGGTGTGTGTGAATTGGTAGAACCAAATTGTAATTCAAATTGGTTAGTGTACAGATTCTAGTAGCTTGACCTAGATCCCTTTCAAGGACTAAAACTGAAAATTTACCAATCCAATTGGTGTGAGGCCAATTGGGAATGAAAACAAACACATAATGGCACATTTTCATTTAGGAATCATGCTAAGAAAATGACCATAACATAGTGAACAATTAGGTTAAACCCGGGTGTAGTGCACTGCCACTGTACCAAAATGACTAAATGAATAGTGTTTGTTCATTTGGCCATAATTTGGGCTATACAGGTCCAAATGACCTGATTTTTGTGGCATTGGAAAGGTATGACATAGAACTACAACTTTTATGAAGAACACCAACCCAAATTCTGCTCATAAATAAGTCATTTGGCCACCCAAAGTTAGTGATCCAAAACTGCCAGAACCAAATTAGGTGCCTAGAAATCTGGATTAAACCAATCCGGCCATCTATGTTCAAATGGCCATATCTTGGGCTACAAAACTCCAAATGGAGTGATTTAAAAAGAGAAGTAAAGTTAAGACAATAAGGAACTAGTTTTATGAAGAACACTTTGCTAAATTCCCACAGCAACATGACCAATAGAACAGTACAAAACAGGACATTAAATATGAAAATTTTGAAATTATACCTAAGAGACCTAAAATTTGAATAAACAATCAAAACCAATAAATTAGGCATCCAAAATGTAGTATATGGGTATAATTGGATTTCCCATACCTATTAAGCATAAGAAAGTCAACATATTGACATGAATAGTAAGTCCGAAATGAAAATTTCCAAGAACGTTAGTTTAAGCATATTGGGGCTATAATTGAGTATATATAAATAAATTATTGGATTTGTTATGAGATAAGATACTGAAACATTTTAAATTACGTGTTTCAACTGAAAAAGACTTGGAAAAGGATAGGGCAAAGTGAGTTAAGGCCTAGAGGCGACTCACATCAGATTTGTGCACAAAAATTTTTAAATTATAGTTTTCACAATGAAAATTGATTTGTTATACATTGTGAATGTATTTTGTTCATTATGAATTTCGAGGATGTTGTATTGCCTATTTTACAATGAAAATTTGAAATGAAAATTGATTAATATTTTGCATGAAATGTTGAATAATATGATTTTAAAATTATTTTTTATTCACACTTGGCATGGCAGTCCCTTACTATGTTCCTCCTCCACTTATGGGTTGAATTTGATATTTGATCATTTTCCTCTCTCTCTGGCTTGCCAGTCTGAGGTGAGTTTGGATGAGTACTCATTAGCTAGCTAGCCACCTCCCTCATTGATTTCGATTAGTGGGGTGAGTTTGCCTTGTTGTGATATACAACACGGCATGTTTGGAAATTTTGTGTCATGGCCTAAGTTGTGTTATTGATTGGCAACACTGTGTTTATTAAATTGTTTGATCAAATTTGTATTATATTAAGCTTGAAAATTGTGATTTGTTATAAATGTGATTTGAAAAAAATTATGAAATGTGATTGTGAAATATTTGAACTATGAATTGATAACAAATGTTTTATATTATGCTTTTTATATTTTATTGTGCACTACTAAGTATTTTTATACTCAGCAATAGCTTCTTTTGCTGTCACAGATAGAGACAAGGAAAAAGCAGCAGAGTGAGTTGCTGATTGTGGGGACTACCCAAAGACTTTTGTACGGGTATTTGATTATACCCTTATAATTTCTTGATGTAAATAATTTTGTAGTCATATGCACTTTTGTAACTGAGCAGTTGTACAGTTAATATATAATCATATTGTCTTTTGGCTTTTTATATATGTGAACTAATTTGTGAATGTAACCAAATATTTTGGAATGCAATGGAAATGAATTTATTTGATAGTTTTGAAAATGTTATGAATTGTGGAGATTGGATGGATTTGTGTTGATTGAGGGATTTGGTGGTTGAGATTTGATGAAGTGCTATTATTGGAAGTGTTTTTCCACAGGTAAATTTTTTGTTTTTCTCAATTACTGCCGGCACTCTGCTGAAATTTTTTCAAAATTTGTGAAAAAGTAAAATTGATTAAAAATTTTACATAGCTTTTTAACTTCAATTAAATGTTTTTAGTTCCTACCAAAAATACTCACCACTTTCAAAAAGTAAGAAAATGGTTTTAAAATTTCTTGTAGTGTACTTAATGGGTTATCGGCAGGTGAAGTTCAATAAGTCATTACGTATACTACGGGATCATGTTATGCCTTACAGAGTTCTGGATTTGAGTTGTCACACTTTATCCCTTGTAAGGCACGACATGTTCCCGTAGCATACCTAATGAATTACCAAACTACACCTACCGATAACCCATTAGTTATGTTACAAGGGATTTTAAACAAATCATATATTTTTATCTTATAAATTCCTTTGCGAAAAACTGCATAGAAATAGTTAAAATTCAATGCAAACATTCATTGGAAATAATGATAGACTAAATATTATAAAGGTTACATTTCCATAAGTCTCAAAATAAAATACAAATAGTTACAAACTCAAAATACTTTAGTAATGCAGTACTTTTTAATACAAACAGCTCAATGTCCATACATCCATACATATAGGTACAAAATACATCCAAAGGAATCACAAGGGTATACCTAACGTAAATACCCACAAACAATACCAAAATGCTGCTTCCAAGTCTCTCACTCAGCAGCCTTCTCCTTTCCCTTACCTGCGACAGCATAAAAAAGCTATCGCTGAGTATATCACTCAATGGTGCACAACTAAAATTTCAAAACTTAAGGTAAAACACAATTTGTCAAAGCATAATAAATCACATCCTTCTTAAGCATGAAAACATCACAATAGTTCTAAGTTCATAAGAGCCATTTATTGGAATAACATTTCAAATGAGAAATCACACTTCATAAATCACAATTCACAAAGCATTAGTATTGCCAACATCAACACACAGTTCAGGCCATGACACAAAATTTCATGATCAGTGCCGTGTTGTATACCACGACAAAGCAATCTCAACCTCACTAACATTTATTAATAAGGGAAGGGCTAGCTAGTTAATGATAACTCATGTAGTCTTACCCCACTAACCGTTATTAAAGGGAGACAAAATCAATATCCATTATCAACCCCAAGTAGCTGTTACTACTAGGGAGTTCCGAAAGGGACTGTCATGCTAACTGTGGTTTCAAAACAGTTTCCAAAAATTTTCCACTCAACAATCACATTTATAAACCAATAAACACATTTAAATTCATCATAATATCCATATAAAGGTGGCAACACCCAAATTTCTTAAATGCAAGAGAAAACCTATATTTCAATCAAAGTAAACTTGTTCAAAGCAAACTCATTCAAATAAACACATTCCAAACAATTTACAAGTTTAAAAACGAAGAAAAGGTTAGTTGTGCACAAACCTTCAATGCTCTCCTTTCTCTTTACTCACTATTTCTTGTCCATCCCAACCTCTTTCTCTACTGAAAATACACAAATAGAATGTCTCAATACGCATCTCAATTACTGCTAAGAACTCATTACATGAATGTCTAATGCATCCCCAATTAGCTTTATAAAATTTTAGAGAGTTTTGGTTTTGGACAGCTTGGTGCCCTAAATTTTGAACCCAATTTTTACCTAGTTTCGATCATAATTTGAGGAGGTGTTCTTCATGAAAATTCTTCATCTGGGTCTTAACTTTATTTTTCTTTTTAAATTGCCTAATTCAGAGCTATGTAGCTTAAGTTATGACCAAAACAAGGTTACTATTTACGTTACTATTCACCCTGCAATTTTAGTTCTGATAAATTTAATGATCCAATTTTGTTTAGCAATTTGATCAAGTTAAGTCCATAATTTGATCTAATGTTCTTCATATGAAATGTTCTACTATGTCTTAGGTTTCCATCGGTTCAAGAATTGTCTAAATTGAAGTTTTCTAGAGAGAGTTATGGCCATGCAAAATTTATTATTCATATGGTAAATCTACAAATTTCCAGATTTCTACAGATTTGGCGATTTAAATTTGCTTAGCAATTTGATTGGGTTAAGTCCATAATTTGGCCTTACGTTCTTGATATGAAATGTTCTACTATGTTTTAAGTTTCTATCAATTCAAGAATCACCTAAATCAGAGTTTTCTAGAGAGAGTTATGGCTATGCAAAATTTACTGTTCACGTGCCTAATTCTGCAGGTTCTAGAATTTTGTCTCCAAGTTCAAGCTAAGTTTTAGGTAATTTTCTGGGCAATTTCTATGTTGGGTCTCTCAATGAAAATTCTAGCCCTATGTCTTAAGTTTCATTTCCAATTAGTTTCATACCAATTGGAGTTGTGTAGCTCAATTCATGGGCGGTCAAACACACTGAACTCAATGTGCAAATTCTGCCCTAAGTTTAAATTTTCATTTCTTCCATTATTCCCACTAACCAACCTCAATTCACATTTAATTCACCTAAAATGACTATAATTTAGCATTGACACATCAATGGCACTTCTGCCCTAGGTTCAAATTTTCATTTCTTCCATTATTCCCACTAACCAACCTCAATTAACATTTAATTCACCCAAAATGACTATAATTTAGCATTGACACATCAATGGCACTTTCTAGTACAAACCCCACAATTTTCAAACACCAAAGTTTGTAATTTTCCCTAATCCTACCATTTTATTACCTCCATTCATCAATCCAATATCAATTCAAACTAAATAAACCTCAAATGATCATAATTTAACACTACACACCCCAATTTCACTCTCTAGCACCAAAGCTCCAATTTTCCCATGAATCCTAATCTCCCATAATTAAATTTATACACATTTCATGCAATTTCTTTGCCCCAATCATGTATGCTACATCAACTAAGCTTAATCTCATCATTAATTTCATTCAAAGACATCAAACCCTAACTTTTCTCCAATTTGGCCAAAACCTTAGTTTAGATTCTATACATGTTTTCTTTCATTTTCTTATGAAATTTCATCATAATCTAACTTAATTTAAGGTTTGCATAACTAAATGAGCATTAAAGAACTTACCTCTTGATGACTTCCTTCCAACCCCCTAAATCTTCAATTTTCTTCTAATCTCTTATTTCCCCTTGCTTTTAATCTCTAAATCAAAGATTAATTTGATGTTCTCTACCAATTAGATGGAAAACCCATAGAGGACAAGTAGGGAGATCATGGATTGAGAGAGATTGTAAGTGGAAGAGTGAAGAAAGAGGAAATAAAAGAGAGGGAGAGGGAGAGAATATGGGGCGGCAATTCTATGGGGGAGAGAAAGGAAAACGACTTCCTTTTATACTTATTCATTTTCTTTAATTAAATACTTAAATTAAATTGTCAAAAGCCCATAAGTCATAAATTTTAATTTTGTCATAATGGAAATGAAATTTTAAGTTTTTATTCCTTAAATTTTCTTCAAATTTACCCCATAATTCAATTCATTAATTTCATTTAATTTAATTAAAATTTTGGTCAAAAGTCAACTCTTGAGGTGAATTGACCAAAATGCCCCTCATCAGGTCATAATCCTCCTATTTAATAATACTCGATGAGTCCTTAAATTCTAGGGTCATTTAAATTTTTATTGTGTCTATCTCAATTAATTTCCCTTTTATTTTTGGTCCTCAAGGTGTTCTTTGAATAGTACTAATCATAGACCAAAAATGATACTATTCACAACTCAGAGGTTTGGGGTGTCACAATTCTCCCCTCCATATAAATAAAATTTCGCCCTCGAAATTTACCTGGTCTCATTCTCTGAATAGCTGTGGGTGCTGCCTCCTCATGTCCTCCTCACGCTCCCATGTAGCCTCTTGGCCTGAATGATGGTTCCACAGCACTTTTACCAGAGGTATTTGCTTGTTCCTCAGCTGCTTTACCTAATATGCCAAGATCTTTATGGGTTCTTCATCATATGTTAGGTCTGGATTCACCTCAATCTCCTCTACTGGAAAAATGTGAGAGGCGTCTGATCTATACTTCCTCAACATGGAGACATGGAAGACATTATGAATCTTTTCCAACTCCAGAGGTAATGCAAGTCTATATGCCAATGGACCCACTCTTTCCAGAACCTCATACGGCCCAATGAAGCAAGGACTTAATTTCCCCTTTCTACCAAATCTCATGATCCTCTTCCATAGGGAAACTTTCAGGAACACCTTGTCACCCACAGTGTACTGAATATCTCTTCTCTTTAGGTCAATGTAGGACTTCTACCTATCCGTTGCAACTTTGAGTCTGTCTCTAATGAGCTTAACCTTTTCTTCCGTCTGCTGCACTAATTCTGGGCCAATTAGCTTCCTCTCACCCACTTCATCCCAACACAAGGGAGTTCTACACTTTCTGCCATAAAGTGCTTTGTATGGAGGCATCTCGATGCTTGACTGATAACTGTTGTTATAGGCAAATTCAATTAAAGGCAAGTGTGTGTCCCAACTCCTTTCAAACTCAATCACACAAGCCCAAAGCATATCCTCCAAAATCTGAATGATCCTTTCAGATTAGCCGTCTGTTTGTGGATTGAATGTTGTACTAAAGTTCAATCTAGTCCCTAGGGCTTTTTGGAGATTACCCCAGAATCTAGAAGTGAACCTTGGGTCTCTGTCCGACACAATAGACACTGGAACTCCATGTAACCTCACCACATCATCAATGTACAGTTTGGCCAATCTTTCTAGGCTATAATCTATCCTCACTGGCAAAAAGTGTGTAGACTTGGTCAATCTATCAACAATAACCCAAACTACATCATGATTCTTTTGTGTATGTTGAAGTCCTATCACGAAATCCATAGTGATTCTTTCCCATTTCCACTCGGGAATTGGCAATGGCTGTAGCAACCCTGCAAGCACTTGGTGTTTTGCCCTTACTTGCTGACAAGTTAGGCATTTGGCAACATATTCTGCAATGTCTTTCTTCATTCTTCTCCCCCAATAGTGCTCTTTCACACTTCTGTACATTTTGGTTCCACCAGGGTGCATTACAAAAGGTGAATCATGTGCTTCTTTTAAAATGGTCTGCCTCAGTTCAACATTCTCAGGAATGCACATTCTGCCCTTATATAACAACAAGCCCTCATCATTTATTGATAATTCTAGTTTCTTGCCATCCCGAGCCTCTTCCATCGACTTCACATACTTATCATTATTCTGTGCAACTGCTTTAATTTGTTCTGCTAGCATTGGCTTTACTTGCCAAGTTGCTACCATCTGCCCCTCTTCATTAATCTCCAAATTAGCATGCAATGCCCTTAACTCATGCACCATGGACAATGGAGAAACCCTCAAACCAGCCATAGTCTTGTGACTTAAAGCATCAGCTACAACATTAGCATTTCTAGGCTGATAGTCTATCAAACAATCATAATCTTTTATCAGCTCTAACCATCTCCTCTGCCTCAAATTTAACTCCTTTTGTGTGCCTAAGTACTTCAAACTTTTATGATATGCGTATATATAACATCTCTCCCCATACAAGTAATGTCTCCAGATCTTCAAGGCAAAGACAATGGCTGTCAGCTCCAAGTCATGCGTAGGATAATTCCTCTCATGCGATTTAAGCTGGCGTGAAGCATAGGCGATGACATTCCTATCTTGCATCAACACACAGCCCAAGCCTCTTTAACTCATTAAAACTTTCTTGGCACCGATCAGTCCACTGAAATTTTACATCCTTCCTAAATAGCTTGGTCAGTGGAGATGCTAGCATGGAGAATCCCTTCACAAACCTTTGGTAATACCCGACTAAACTAAGGAAACTCTGAACTTCCGTGACATTTCTAGGTGGCTTCCAATTAAGAATGGCTTCTACTTTGCTAGGATCCACCTGGATACGCTCTGCAGATACAATATGCCCCAAAAATGTAATCTCCTTTAGCCAAAACTCACATTTCGACAGTTTGGCATACAACTGCTTCTCCCTCAAAGTCTGCAATACTATCCTCAAGTGCTTGTCGTGTTTCTCCGCATTCTTTGAGTACACTAAAATATCATCAATGAACACCATAAAAAACTAGTCCAAATATGGCCTGAAGATAGTGTTCATCAGGCCCATAAAAACAGCTGGAGCATTAGTTAACCCGAATGGCATTACCAAGAACTCATAGTAGCCATACCGTGTCCTAAAGGCAGTTTTAGGAATACTTTGCTCCTGCACCCTCAACTGGTAGTAACTTGATCTCAAGTTAATTTTGGAGAACACGGTTGCATCCTTCAACTAATTAAACAAATCATCGATCCGTGGCAGAGGATATCTATTCTTTATGGTCACCTTATTCAATTGTCTGTAGTCTATGCATAGGCGGAGAGTACCATCATTCTTCTTCAGAAATAATACTGGTGCTCCCCAAGGTGACACGCTAGGGTGGATGAAACCCTTATCTAACAATTCCTGCAATTACACCTTTAACTCTTTCAACTCAGCAGGTGCCATCCTATAAGGAGTGATGGAGATTGGCTCCACACTAGGCATAATCTCAATTTCAAACTGCACCTCTCTTTCTGGAGGCAATCCCAGCAATTCTTCTGAAATGACACCCAAAAAATCCCATACCATAGGAATATCTTTAAGATCTGGACTCCCCACCTGGGTGTCTATCACATGAGCTAGATAAGCTTCACATCCCTTTCTAATCATCTTTCTAGCAAGTGCAGCTGAAACGATGTTGGATGGTAATAACTGTCTCTCCCTATGTATTACTATGTCTGCATACTCGGGAAGACCAAAAGTGACTATCTGCAGTTTACAGTCGATCATGGCGTGATGCCTGGCTAACCAATCCACGCCCAACATGATATCATAATCTCGGAAGGGCATGTCAATTAAGTCTGACAGGAATTTATGTCCTTGGATCACCGAAGGACAATCCTTATACAATTTATTCACCCTAACCTCTTGCCCTAAAGGACTAGTCACTAGCACATCATAATCCATTTTCAAGCAAGGAATGGCAACAGAACATGCACTACTGGCACTAGCATAAGAATGTGTAGAACCAGGGTCAAACAACACATATACATCTCTACCAAAGATGGGGAAAGTACTAGCCATAATATCTAATGTCTCAACTTACTCCCTTTGGTGCATGGTGTACACCTTGACTGATGCACCACTCTGCTCTGGTTGGCTCCCTGTGCCCTGGCTGCCAGAAGTGTTACCTCTACCCCTGCCTCTGCCTCTACTAACTGTTTGTTGTCCTCTGGAAGCATAACCTTGAACAAATCCCTTAGTGGTGGTAGGCAGCCCTGACCTGCGAGCACTAGTGCAATCTCTAGCAAAATGCCCACTTCCCCCACAGTTGTAATAGGCTCCTATGGACTTATAACATACTCCTCCATGAGTCCTGCCATAAGTCTCACAAGCACGGGTAGGAAAGGAACCCCTAGATGTCTACTGTCTGGATCTAGGTGGCCTTTACCCTGAGAATCTTTCCCTACTAGATCCTCTGTTACTTGGTCCCCCAAAGCCCTTTCTCTTACTCGGATTACTACTTGAACTCTGATCTGAAGTCTTCCCACTTTTCTCTTTTTCTTCTGTTCCCTTTTTAACAGCCCCTTCTAACTCAATCCTCTCTAATTCCAGGGCTTGGGATATCAGCTCTGAGAAGTTCTCATGTCGGAACCCAACCACTTGCATTCGTAAGATAGGCCTCAATCCGGCTTCAAAGCGCTTGCATCTATCTCTGCTAGTGGTGAGTAAACTCTCGGCACAGTGACTCAGGTAAAGAACTCCCTCTCGTACTCTACCACAGTCCTATCACCCTGCTTCAGACTCAGGAACTCTTGTAGCTTCATATCCACATACGTGTCCGAAACATACTTCTATCTAAACTCCCTTAGAAAATCTTCCCAAGTCAGAACTGGAGGCTCTACCAGGCTGTGGGGAATGGTCTTCCACCATTCATAAGTGTCCCCTTGCAACAAAGAAATGGAGTATTCAAACTTCAGATCATCTGTGCAGTGTAATTTCTTGAATACTCTCTCCATTCTCTCAAGCCATTGTTCTGCTTCTAATGGGTCCACTGTACCCTTGAACTCTATCGCCCCATACTTTATTAACTTTTTATACTGTCTGGCTGGAGGTCGTGGTTGCACTGGAGGTGCTTGCACAGGAGCTTGGACTGGAATATTGCCAGCCTGTGACACCCCTTACCCGTCTACAGTGTAGCCGAGTAAGATATGCCACACAGTGTACCGGAACACCATATTTTATTTCAACTATTTTTATCCTTCCTTAATTCATTTTTTTTCATAGTTATGAAGTGCAATTTGTGAAATATAATTCATTTAAGTCATTTATTGAAATTATAAATTTATTTAAGATTCTGCAATTTTTATAGAAAATCCGGCAAAATACCGTCTAAAAATGGAGAAAACAGTTCTTCGGAACCTGTGAAAAACACTTCCAATACATTTTCAATCATTTCCAAACTCCATTATATCAACAAAGTCTCAATATTTCTCAACAATACTTCTATTTCTCATTCATTCATTTCACATGATATTTATATACATGTCATAAATAAATACTCAATTTTTCATTTATAAACACAAATTACAAATATTTACATTAATACCAAAATATATTACATAAGTCTCAACTATACATGAGAAAATAAAAGTTTGATTACAAAATACCAAAATGAAACCTAGTGTCCTACCAATGCACTGAAGTTTGTGAGGTGACACGGATACTATGCAGATCTATGGACGGCCTCACCCAGTCTGTGGTCTACTGGGCTCTCTATCAGTCTCTCCAGAACCTACACGTGGCAAAAAGCAATGCGCTAAGTAATAATGCTTAGTGGTACCAATAATAAAATAAAAAGAATTAAAAGAAAATAAATATACAGTAAATGTATTGATGTCTCATGCAGACAATTTTTTGATAATTATTTGCAGTCTTATATATTTTGTACTTGTTATATTTATTATTTCACTAAATTTATAAATGTTCATTTTTGGTTGCTCAAGTAACTTATACTGGATGACTGGACTGGATAAACGGGTAAACTAGTACTGGGTATCAAGTACCTCGGGCCATCACACCATCGGTCACACATGTATCTCCCGGTGTGCAATAGAACAACTAATAAGCTGTAATAAATATCAGGCACAAGGCCAAGTATCATCATAATGTCAGAATGGCTAAAAGCCATAAAATCACAGAATGGCATACTACCTTGTGCAGTACTACTAACTGAACCCTATTAGCATGCCAACCTATCCAAACCAATCTTGCTAGGTATACTAGGGCATGTTACACTTTTAAATTTTACAATTCTTGAAATTGAAGTTTAAGTGTTACTATTTATTTCATTAGTCAACTAAAATGTTGACTTTTGTATAGACAATAGGTATATTGGTTCTAATATTCTCAACATACCACATTTTGCATTCTAAAGTTGTTGGTATTGGTTGCCAATACCATTTCAAAGCTTAGTGTTAGTTATTCACAATTTTCAAATTTCAAGCACTAAGTTTACTGTTTCATTGGTAATTTATACAGTAGGAATTTGGTAAAGTTGTCTTCATGAAAGTTGTTCCTTATTGTGTCTAGTTACATTTCTTTTTATGAATCACTCCATTTGGAGTTTTGTAGCTCAAGTTATAGCCTAAACACCATAACTGGTCGGATTTCAAAATTTCCAGATTTTCTGGACAGACCCAAATCTATAGTGTTTTGTATACTAACTGCAGGTCAGTTTTTGAATATGTTATGATCAAAATTTGGGTTTGGTTTCTTCATGAAAGTTGTAGGTCTATGTCTCATATTTCAGCTGGTAAAATTTCAGGTCAATTGGACCTTTCTATTCTGAGTTATGACTAAATAAATAAATACTATTCATTTGGTCATTTTGCCCAAGCAGAATGCAAGTCACCCGGATTAAGGCAATTTAAAGGTCAACTTGGTTTGGTTTTCTGGGTAGGGTTTCTTCACCAAAGTTGTGCCATTATGTGTCTAGTTTCATGTCCAATTAGCCTTGCACCAATTGAACCTATACAATTCCATTTATGGCTACCCAAACCTATTGGACTCTCACCTAGTCTTGCAGGCCACCAAGGGCAGTATGCCTAAGCTCAACTCCAACATCCTTACTCACTTCAATTCCTCCTCACACACATTCAAATGGTCACTAATTGACCATTACAAGGTTAACATACCATTACATGAGCAAACCCTAATGTTGTTCAAGTATCCACATTTTTTTCAAGTTCATTCATGCATTCCATTTGTATTTCACTTACACATACATATTCAATCACTCATCTCATACCAAGGGTAGCTCATAACCACCTTGCTATCAAGCAAAATCATCAAACCCTAACCAACCCTAAGCTGCCAAAATTATAGGGGTGCACACACACACATTTTTATTTTATTTTCTTACATTTTCTACTTATTTCATGCTATTAAACATGAATTAAATCAAAAGTAGTAAGAGTTTGGACACTAACCACTTGGAGCAGAATTTCAAGCTAACAAAAATTCCTTTTTCCTTCCTCTTTTTGCTGCCTAGTAGTGACTTAAGGTGTGAGGATCAAGTTTAGTGAAGAGTTTGAGTGGTTTTATGGTGAGATTTGGTGGGGTGTGAAGCTTTGGTGGAGCTTTAATGGAGGAATGGGTGGAAGGGAGAGGGACGGCTGGTTTTGGGTGAGGATGGCTGATGACTTTTTTTTTTTATTTTTTTGTATCCTTTATCCTCTTTTTATTAGTTAATTTAAGTATTGATTAAATATGATTGGTGGAATTTTTTTTAATGACATCATAGTGATGTTATAATTGGCCTTTTATCTCATTTTCTCTTCTTTTCTTCTCTACTCATTTTCAATTTAATTTTTAGCAATATTTATTCATATTTTATGTCATAATAATTATCTACTTAACTGGACAAGTCGGCCAAAAATCATCTCTGAAGACGAAATGATCAAAACGCCCTCCGTTTAGCTTAACAGACCAAAATTGTCTGTACCGATTAAAAATTTTTTCTAAGCATTTTCTTTGCTTTCTAATGCCTTAAAAACCTTAATGACTCTTCTCTGGAGTCCCAAAAATTATTTTATGAATTTTCTCCCTGGTCTAGGGCTCCTAGTTGCTAGAACCGCAACTTCCACTGGGTTACCCATCGCTAGAGTACCGGCTCATTTAACTTGGTTGTATTTTATTTTTAAAATTTTTCCTAAATTTTTCTTATTAATATTTGAGTTAATTATGGTTCCTCACTTTAGTTTAAATATTTTTCCAGATATTCTAGCTATCCGGACCGACACCGGTCAACGGAACAGTAGAATGTACTAAATTGCTACAGTGAGGGTGTTATAACTCTTCCCCTTTAATTTAAATTTCATCTTCGAAATTTACCTGATGCAAACAGTTGAGGGAACTATTGCCTTATTGTCTCTTCACTTTCCTAAGTTGCCTCCTCGGTGTTGTGGTGCCTCCAAAGCACTTTGACCAGTGGAATCTGCTTATTTCTCAACTCTTTCACTTCCCGTGCCAGGATCCGTATGGGTTCTTCTTCATATGTCAAATCCAATTGTACTTCAATTTTTTCCATGGAGATGACATGTGAAGGATCTGAGTGGTATCTTCTTAGTATAGATACGTGGAACACATTGTGGATCTTATCCAGCTCTGGTGGTAAAGGTAGCCTGTAGGCCACTGGACCCACACATTCAATGACTTCATATGGGCCAATGAACCTAGAGCTTAACTTACCTTTTCTTCCAAACTGTCACAAGGGTTTTGCGGTCGCCTGGACGAACCTTCACCGAAGTGGGAAAGAATGAGGAGTCGCCACTTTAATTTTGAGGGAAATTAAAGGAAACCATTTATCAAAACAAACTAACGTAAAACCACTTCGAAAACAGAGATTCTAGGTTCGGGGTCCGTATACAGGTGGGGAAGGTGTTAGGCACCCCACCTTTTCCCTCAATGAGGCTGAGCAGATTTAACCTTACGCTTTTTATAAATTAAAATCGATAGTTATGAGGGTGTTCGAATGGAGATGTGACACCCCTTACCCGTGTACAGTATACCCGAGTAAGTAATGCCACACGGTGTACCGGTACACTCTAATATTCCTCAATTAATTTATATCATGCTTTTGCATATAATTTATGAAATACAATTTATTTAAACCATTTATCAAAAGTATCATTCATTTAAGGTTCCGAAAATTTTAAAGAAAATCCGGCGGAGTACCGGCTAAAAATGGAGAAAACCGTTCTTCGGAACCTATTAAAAATACTTCCAATATTTTTATTCCATCATCTCAAACCCCAATATCCAAAATCTCAACAATATTTCTCAATAGCAAATTCTCAATAATCTTTTCATTTCACAAACATCCATTTCTCATATACAAGCGATAAATACATGCTCAAATTTTTGCATTCATAGTCATAACTTTCATTATTTACATGGACATCAAAATATATTACATGAGTTCAAATACATATGAAAAAAAAAATCTGCTACAAAATATCAAAATGACAAAATGACACCTAGTGCCCTACCAATGCACTGCAGGTAGTGAGGTGACACGGACACTGCGCAGAACTGCAGGATGGACTCACCCAGTCTGTGGTCTACTGGGCTCACGATCGATCTCCAGCACTACGCGTGGCAAAAGCAACGCGCTAAGCAATAATGCTTAGTGGTGCAATAATAAAATAACAAGAAATAACAGATATAAATATGTATTGCATGTACATTTTTTGTTTGTCATGTATTTGTATATCCATTCATTTATTTCTTCTACATTGCTCATTTTCATTCATTTGGTTGCCAAAGTAACCTACACTAGACGACTGGATCGATAACGGTAACCGCACTGGGTATCTAGTACCTCGCCGTCACACCATCGGCCGATATGCATCACCCGGCAGCAATGTAACGATTACTAAGTCAGAATAATCTCGTGCACAAGGCCAAGTCTCAATGCAAAGTCGAATGGCTAAAAGCCATGAAATCACGAATGGCATTTTTTCCATGTGCGATCGCTAATCGAACCCTATTGGCATGCC
The DNA here is from genome assembly GCF_030052815.1 of Hevea brasiliensis. Taxonomy (NCBI): domain Eukaryota; kingdom Viridiplantae; phylum Streptophyta; class Magnoliopsida; order Malpighiales; family Euphorbiaceae; genus Hevea; species Hevea brasiliensis. The sequence goes on along the minus strand of NC_079495.1, from coordinate 52,363,548 downwards.
AAACTATCCAAACCAATCTTGTTAGGTATACTAAGGCATTTGAAACTTTTAAATTCTTCAATTTGTGAATTTCAAATTTTTGGTGTCACTATTCATCATTGGTCAACAAAAATGTTGACTTTTAGAATAAAAATGTGTACATTGACTTTGGCACTCCCAACATACCACATTTGGTGTTTAAAACTTGTTGGCATTAAGTGTTAATACCATTCCAAAGTGTAACTCAACACAAGCAGAATTTTCAGTTTTGGTGAGTCAACTTCACTGTTCCATTGACATCAATTATCAGAGGAATTTGAAGAAATGTAAAACTTGAAAGTTGTTCCTTATTTTGTCTAGTTGAATTTCCTTTTTCGAATCACTCCATTTGGAATTTTGTAGCTCTAGATATGGTCCAAAGACCCAAGCTGGCCGAATGTGCATTCTGCAGAAAATTACCATATCTACAGTGCATGAACAGTAACTAGAGTCACTTGGTTGGATGGGTTCTGGCAATAATTTGGGGTAGGTTCCTTCATGAAAGTTGTTTGTCTATGTCTTAACTTGTTGCTGTAAAAATGTCAGGTCAATTGACCAAATCTACAGTGAGTTATGGCCAAATGAACAGTTACTGTTCATTTGGCCAATTCTGCAGAATCAGTTTCAGGGTTCCGGATTGGGGCCAAGTTTTGGTCCTCTTGCTTTGGTCTTTTGGGCATGGTTTCTTCAGCAAAAATGTGCCATTATAAGCTTAGTTTCATTTCCAATTGGCCAAACTTCAATTGGACTAACACAGCCCAAGTTATGGTAGTGCAAAGGGACTGAATTTTCACCCCTATGTCGCCCTAGGGCACTATATACCTTGACTTTGCCATACCATTTTTCAGTTCTAATTATGGTCAACATACCTAAAATGGTCACTAATTGACCATTAAAATGTGCTCTAACAATTTCCTAAGCCAAATCAATTTTTCACTCCCCAAAACCCTAATTCAAATTCATAATTTATGCCATTTACCTTAGCTAGCTACTAAGGCATTACTCATATGTTTATAACTTCAAATATGGTTTCTAATTCACTTCAAGCTCAACAAAAACATTCCTACATATTCTTTTACTAGGACAGTCGAAATTCAAGTGTTCATACTCATAGGTTTTTTTTGTTCATTTAAACTACAAATCTTACTAAGTTCAAGTCCAAAATCATGGAAATAAAGAGTTTAATGGGTATAAGTGCACTAACCTTGAATGGGCAGAATTTTCCAAGCCCCTAAACCTCACTTTACTTCTTCTTCTTGGCTGCCAAGAGCTTCTCCAAGTGATATGGTCAAGGTTTAATGAAAGGGGTTAGGGTTTAGTGGTGTAAGAAAGGGAGAGATTGAGCTTGATTGAAAAAAAAATCCATGGAGGTGTCTAGGGCATTTTCGGCTGGCCTTTGGGGAGGGAGGTAGCTGCTGCAATTTGTGTTATTTTGGTCTTCTTTAATCTCTTTTAATAGTTAGTCAAACAATGGCTTAAGTGTGATTGGTCAAAATTTTCTTAATGACATCACCATGATGTCATAAATGCCCCTTTTCCTCATTTTCTTTTCTTTCCTCCACTACTCAAGTTCAATTTAATTTCTAGTAATGTTTCTTCATATTTTATGTCATATTAATTATTTACTCAACTGGACAAGTTGGCCAAAAATCACCTCTGAAGGCGAAATGACCAAAATGCCCTCCGTTTGGCTTAACGGGTTAAAATCGTCTGTACCGATTGAAAAATTTTTCTAGGTATTTTCTTGGCATTCTAATGCCATGGGAACCTCAATTACCCTTCTCTGGAGTCCAAAAATTATTTTATAATTTTTCCCCCGGGTCTAGGGCTCCTCGTTGTGAGAACCGCAACTTCCCTCCGGTTACCCATCGCTTGGGCACCGGCTCGTTTTGCTTGGTTGTATTTTATTTCTAAAATTTTTACTAAGTGTTTCTTATTAATATTTGAGTTAATTATGGTTCCTGACTTTAGTTTAAATATTTTTCCGGACGTTCTAGCTGTCCGGACCGACACCGGTCACCAGAACAGTAGGATGTACGGAGTGGTTACCGGGAGGGTGTTACAGGAGATGTTAATCCTTTTGATAAAAGGGAATATTTGATTTTTCACTAATTCGGATTACCCAGATACACAAGTAAATGAGACAACCTTAGTGAATTGATGTCATGTAATGGTTTTTCATTTATGGGATTATTTTGCATATTTATTAAAATTTCGATTTGAGAATCGGAAAAGAACTCTCCTCCGATCTCTTTTAGATGTTCATTAAAATTTCGATTAGAGATCGGATAAGAACTCTCCTCCGATCTCTTTTAGATGTTCATTGAAAATTTTGATTGAGAATCGGATAAGAACTCTCCTCCGATCTCTTTTAAATATTTATTAAGATTTTTGATTGAGAATCGGATAAGAACTCTCCTCCGATCTCTTTTAAAAATTTATTAGAATTTTTGATTGAGAATCGGATAAGAACTCTCCTCTTATCTCTTTTAGATATTTATTAAGATTTTTTGATTGAGAATCGGATAAGAACTCTCCTCCGATCTCTTTTAGATATTTATTAAGATTTTTTGATTGAGAATCGGATAAGAACTCTCCTCCGATCTCTTTTAGATATTTATTAGAATTTTTTATTGAGAATCGGATAAGAACTCTCCTCCGATCTCTTTTACTTGAATGAGAATCAGATAAGGACTTTTCCAACCTCTTGAAATTTGATTACAGCTACACATCATAAGAGCCTAAGACTAAGGGTTCTGACATTCGAAGATGCCGGGGACCCGAATAAGGCTTCTTTTAACTCATTGGTACCTTGTGACTAGATAGGGGACACCAGACTGAATTTTACTGACCTCCTATGTGATCGCCTTACCAATACCTTTCGGCAGGTAACATTTGCTCTATTTCATTTTCTAGTCTTAAATTCAATTTTGCTCCGACCCCCCTCCTTTACCCAGTCATCTTCTCGAGCTAGTCTAGTGGTTCGACTTCATAATTCTCTGATTTATTATCCGAACGTTTATTAAAAAACTCTTATGTAAGATACTGCTGCCAACATTTTATCAAACTACCTATACATTACCCATAACCAGAACACCTACATTAGGAAATAATAAAAGACCAAGAACAAATAAATAACATGAACTGATATATCAAAGATAAATTCAAGAGTAACCACCCATGTGGGACCTTTTAACATAAAACAAACTTTAACGAACATTACGAGCGTAAAAAGAAAATAAAAGTGAACACTGGATAAGGCAACGGTTCAGACACTCACCTACAGGAAGTTGAACCTATTGAACTAACTATTGAGTCACGAATGTTGCAGAGTTTCGGGCTAATAGTCTGGAGACTAATGCTTGCCTTGAAATGACGAATGCCTAGTTAGCATATAATCAAACTAGAATGATAATGAATGAGATTGAGTTTTAGAAAATAAAAGTGGATATGAAGGTGGTGAAAACAGAATTGAAACTTAAGAAAGGGTATCGCAGAGCAATGAACAAACTGAAAATCAAGAGTTTCAGTGTCTAATACTTCTTCAAAGAAAATACTTTAGAAAACTGGTTTCTAAAGTCTTTCTAGCTTAAAAATAGCAGAGTAGCAAAACTGAATCAATTTTCAGAGCCTTTCCACTATAATCACCACCCTTTTTCTTTTTCCTCCTCTATCAACAGTTTTCATGCAGGTATTTATAGGGAACGTGTGCTCCCAATGAAGGGTCAGGATTCCCCTTGAAGGAGATGGAAGGTTTAGATCTTAAAGGACGTGATCTGATGTTTGAGAATCAAAATGAACGGATGAGATCCTTTTCAGAATATTTGTCCTTTCTCTCTTCTAATCTGACGGCCCAAAATTTTCTTGTCAAGGACGATCCGAGGGCTAGGAATAAAAGGCACCGGTCTTATCGTCTTCTTCTTTGATCCAAGGGCTCCGGACTTGTCCTTACAAGTAAGATCAACGGTAGAGATTGAGATGTACAGGACTGTCATGACATAGTCTGGCACCTGTCAGCAATGTGGGCGATTCTATAAATGAGGCGTGCGGAGGAGATTTGATCTCGTCTGCAACGCTTTAACTACCTCGGCTCTGATTATGACGACAGTAATGGGAAGTCGTCTTATTCTCTTTGCATTCCGATCTCCCCTCCCTTCCGATCTTTCCAATATGCTCTTTTTCCAAACTCTCATGCCGGGCCCCTCTCCCGATCTCTCTCATTCCATAGTCTTCTCCCTTGTCTGGGTCGGTTCAGTCAAGGCATTTATTCTTTCAATTTCTGAGATGTCCGCTTCATTTTCTGCTAGCCATAAATGCTCAGACCTTCTCTATATATATATACCCTCGTCAGCAAATCCTCCCGCATTTCATTTTCTCCTCTTTCTCACTTTTTCGATTCTAACAGCTCTGGTAACAATCCCAGCCATGATAGCTGTTTTTGATCTTTTCCCGGCCGTTCACCTTGTTCACCGACTGACAATTTTCGACCCTGGTGATCAGAAAATCATTATGGCCATATTTGATGACAGTGAGAGAACCGGACTAAATCACCAATCCAGATCGAGAATATCGATTGCGTTAACCCCGAATCGATCGATCGATGTAATCGGCGAACCGATTTCGGGCGAGAAGACTGCTAATTCCCCTCCGATCTTTGGTGACTTCCCTTCAAAGTTCATTTGGCTTCTCACCACATTGGGTGTCTCGACAGCGGCTCGGTTTCGAGCGATAATATTGATGGTGATCTCTCTTATCCTCATGAGAGTCATAGTCACCCCATTTGAGCTGCACATCTATCCGATGTCGATGGCCAATCTCCTAATCAAACACATCTTTTGATTCAGCCACGAGACTAGGCTTTGACATAGGCCTTCGCTAGATAGGATGTACTGCCGATCTCTAGAGATCGCCCAAATGATGTAATTTCCCCTTTAATGTAATCCGATCTCTAGAGATCGCCCAAATGATGTATTCTCCCTTTTAATGTAATTCGATTTCTAGAGATCGCCCAAATGATGTAATCTCCCTTTTAGAAATGAAATACAATTATCATTTTATTATTATTGCTTTGGTTATTTTTCGATCTCTGATGTGTCCATCCGATCCGATTCTTAACTGAATAGCCCTTAGTCGATCTGTCATTCCAAACAACCACCTTAATCTGCTAGTCCTTTAACTAGCTGATCTCTCCTTATTCAATTATGGAATTTCCGGTATATTCGTGAGATGTGTCAGAAAAAGCTGACGAATTCCGCTAACCGATGCACCGCTTGGGACACCGTGAGCATTAAATGCTCAGACGGGTATACATAGGGGATGGGTCAGCCAGTTGCTTTCTTATGTCATTTTCAGCCTCTCGCAAGTGATTCCAAAATCCTCTCATTTTCTTCAAGTTCTTCCGACACCGATCACACTCCGGTAAGGGTTTTGATCCTTCTTTAGTTAAATTTTCTCTTTTTTTTGAAAATGAGCGGCGACGAGAGTCAGGGAGCGGCAAGCCCCCCTTCCGTTCAGATCTCATGGTCGTCAGATGAGGTAGAAGTGGTCGGACCGAGCGGGCGACCTGAACCTCCTAGGACCTCCGTTCCAGCCCGTGGTCAAGCAGCACCCTCAAGGCAAACACATTCTTCAAGGAGAGAAAACCTCCCCATGGACGAGCTGCCATCAATCCTTCAAGAAACCGACCTGCAGTCGTTCAGCCAAGAGTATAACATTCAGCCCGATTCATACGAACTCATTAAGTGTCACGGCGATCTTCGAGCCTATCATTTCGTCGAAGAGAATGATATGATCATGGTATACGAAGAGTAATTAAAAACCGGGCTGTGGTTCCCTCTCGATGACTTCTTCAAGGAAGTTCTAAAATTTCACCAAGTGTGCATAGCCCAAGTTCACCCAAACTCATGGCGGATCCTAGTAGCCTTCAGAGGCCTTTGCCGAGCCAAAGGACTCGGTCCTATAGCTAAGGTGTTTGCTGAACTATATAGGCTAACTCATCGAAAGGACGACGAGTATTGGTTCTTCTAGGCGAAGCCACATTGTGGGCTTTTTACCGATCTACCCTCCTCCCTGAAGAATTGGAAAAATTGCTTCTTTATTCTGAGGAGCAAAATTCCGAACGGCTTTGAGGGTTTCCCACGCAGCTGGCTGCATCAGGGCCCGTTAATTCCAAAGCGCATCACCCTGAATAGGAAAGAAGGCCTAATGGTGATGGAAGTGAAAGATCAAGCGGTCTGACAAAAGTTCTCTTATTTAGATGCAGTGACGGCCGAACTGCATCATTGGACAATGGAGTTGATTACTGGCGAAGAATGCGGGCTTCAGCTCTCTGACCTCAGCCTCAGTACTTTCTATATCTCTGATCTTTGGGCCTTAGCGATCTCACTGACCTTTTCTTTGTGCAGGTATGGCGAGCGGTGAGGCTTCCAAGGAGAGCTGGAAGCGGAAAAGAGAGGTCTCCTAGAAAGTGCGGGAGATGAAGCAGGCCGAGGCCCTTCAGACGCCCACGCATGATCCTGGGGAAATGCAAGGAGGCTCGTCTCAACCCTCGGGACCGTCGATCCTTGACATAAAAGTGGTCCGGTCCCCTTCTCATCAAGAAGAGCCGCCACCACCTCCTTCGGTTGCTTTAAGCGTGGAAGGGGGTCCTTCCGAACCACCTGTGAGGACCTTTTCCCGCGGCGCTCAAATCCTGATCCACTCGCTGGAGAAGAACCGCACGGTTCGAGAGAATCCGGGCTTTGCTAAGGTCTTGGGGTCCTCCATCTGCCTTCAGGAGGATCGGGATAGGCTAACCCCGAACAACTTCGATGATATCCTGACCCAAACTATGAGCCTGAGCGTGGAGAGTTTGGTGAACCAACACATTGTCTGGGAGAAGGCTCACCGCTTGAGGAAGGAGGTCGAGAAGGTGGGTTAGGAAGCTGCTTCCCTCCGATCTCAACTTTCGTCCGCTCAAAACTACATATCTGAAATTGAGGGGCAGATGAAATTCTATGAGGATAAGCTGGCCGAGCAGGCTCATGTTCTTGAAGAGGTTCGGGCGCTCCGAGCTGCTGAAGTCGCTCGCCTCACTGAGGAGCTCAAAGCAAAAGAAGAAGAGGCAATGACAAGGGAGGCTGGTGCTTATGTGAACGCTCATGGGGATCTCTTGGCCGAGCTCAGGAAGCGTTATCCTAAGGAGGACTTCTCCTGGATGGTGGACCTGGCTCCCCAGGATGAAAATGATAGCGAGGAGGAGGCCGAAGGTGATAGAGGGGGTGAACAAAATGTAGAACAGGCTGGAGGTGATCCTCCAGCCGAATGACTTGTATATATTTGAAATGAAATGAAATTCCTTTTTTTTTTTGTTCAATGCTTGGATGAGATCGGAAAGTATCTAAGTTGCACAAGCACTTGATTGTCTGAACATATTAGAACCACAGCTAAAGGTAATTATTAATCTAAGTGTAAGAGGTCGGAAAACATTTGTAATGGCAACATCCGATAAAATTGGAACGATACAGAGAAGATTAGCATGGCCCCTGTGCAAGGATGACACGCACAAATCGAGAAATGGTCCAACTTTTTTAAAATAAATGTAACACCCCTCACCCGACTACAGTGTAGCCGAGCAAAGTGTGCTACATTCGGTACCGGAGCACCCTATCTTATCTTACTTTATTCCTTTCATAATTTGATCTCATTATATTTTAATATTAATTATTTTTCGTCGGAGAAACTAGCGGAGTTTCCCCTATTTTATTACCAGTTGACGTATTTTACTATTTACCTGTTTGAAAATTTCAATAATATTTCCAAAATAAAATCTTATCCATGCTAATCATAATTATCTCATCAATCATTCTCATAATTTTCTCATATTTCAAATCTCATCCATACATTTCAATTTCATAATCATTTCCATACATTTCCATTAATACTCAATTCATATGTAAACATTCTCAAATTCAATGAGCAAATTTTTCAAATTTCCTTGATTTACATAATTTATAAAATAATTACAAAATTTCATAATTTACATGATGTATAAACTAATTACATATGAAAGAGCTAATTTATTAATTTACATCACATTTATATTAATTACCTATTCCTAATCTACATTATAATGCAATATCTAGCATTTTATACAAAATACAAAATATGATCTATATGGGCCCTATCTACATGCATTGCTGAGGAGGTGACAACCTTGAATACTCCAGCCACTTCTGCAGATCTGGACTCCAAAAATCTTAGTCAAAGTACCTGCGCGAGGGAACAAATCCATCGCGCTAAGCATTGCTGCTTAGTGGTGCAATAATATAACAAGAAAATAAAATATACAAATAAAGAAAGAAAGAAGCATAATTTGAATATTTAAGAATCAATTTAATTTAATACAATGTGTCTAATATTAATTATCTTTTGTTCTCATTTGTTTCGCTTTGGAAGCGTTTAATTCCAAAATTCACAGTGATAATGTACAACATACAGAATTAATAAAAATACTCAGATTATATTTATATGGCAATAGAAGGTACATTTAAAATATTTAGTTAAGTTATACCTATTTTTGCAACTCTTTTGTCATTTTACTTAACAATTTTTATGTGGTTTGGATCATTTCATAATTCTAACTAATTCTTTGAAGTCTTATTAACTCATTTATTTGATTTCTAATATTTTTAATTACTAATAGTCTTAATTTATTTCAATAAATTTCACTGCCCAAGTAACCTATGACAGGCTGACTAAACTGGATAATGGGTCATTGGCACTGGACACCACGGTGTCTCGGGCCGTCATACCATGGGACGCAGAACATTAACCACGTATGCAGTCAGTATGGCTAAAAAGCCATGATAACACATAATCGGGCATAAAAGCCATGAATGTTGGCATAAAGCCATGAATGCGGGCATAAAGCCATGAATACAGGCACAAAGCCATGAATACAGGCATAAAGCCTTTCGCAGTACTGCTAAAACAATACCCTATTGGCATGCCAATCTATCCAAACCAATCACATTAGGCCTACTAGGGCATTTTGCACTTTTAAGTTTCACAATTTTTGAATTTCAAGTCTTGGTGTCACTATTCACTTCATTGGTCAACAAAAAGTTGACTTTTGCATAGAAAATAGTTGCATTGGTTTTAACACTTCCAATGTACCACATTTTGCATTTAAAACTTATTGGCATTAAGCATTAATACCATTTCTAAGCTTAAACCAAGAGAAGCAAAATTTTCAATTTTTGTAACTCAACTTTACTATTCCATTGGGCACTGTTGCAGTAAGAATTTGAGGAAATGGTAAACATGAAAGTTGTTCCTTATTTTGTCTAGTTGAATTTCCTTTTTTGAATCACTCCATTTGGAGTTTTGTAGCTCAAGTTATGGCCAAAATAAGTTTACTGTTCACGTGCACTGTTCATGCTGAGATTTTGGGTCTGGCAGATTTTTGGTCCAACTTTGGTCAGTAATTTGATCAAGTTAAGTTCATAATTTGGTCTAACTTTCTTCTTATGAAATGTTATACCATACCTTAGGTTTCCATCGGTTCAAGAATCGCCTAAATCCGAGTTTTCTAGAGAGAGTTATAGCCATCCAAACATTACTGCTCAAATGAAAATTTGCAGAGTTGCAGGTTTGATAACTTAACTTTGCCCAATAATTTGAATTGGTTAATGGCATAATTTGGGGTAATGTTCTTCATGAAAGTTGTTTGTCTATATCCTATCTTGTTGCTGTAAAAATTTTAGGTCAATTTGACCATTCTACAGTGAGTTATGGCCAAATGAAAAGTTACTGTTCATTTGGTCATTTCTGCAGGTGCTGTTGCAGGGTATCCGGATTGGGGCCAACTTTTGGTCCTCTTGCTTTAGTCTTTTGGGCATGGTTTCTTCAGCAAAAATGTGCCATTATAAGCCTAGTTTCATGTCCAATTGGCCAAACACCAATTGGACCAACACAGCCAAAGATATGGCAGTCCAAGTGGGCTGGAATCACAGCCTCCCTACTGGTTACCCTAGGCAGCCTACCAATTCAGTTTGCATCACTCTAAATCTCTTCAAATTATGGTGAACTTACCTCAAATGGTCACTAATTGACCCTTATAAGGTTCACTTACCACTTCATAAGCCAAAACCAAATTTCACTCTCCAAAACCCTAGTTTCCCATTGTGATTCACACTAGTTACCCTAGTTAATACACTAACTCATTATCCATGTATATAAATACCTTAAACATCATATTTAGTCCACTCTAAGTCCATCAAAACAATCAATCCTATTCCTTCCTTAGGGCAGCCAAAATTCAAGGAGTACATATACATAAATTTCATTCATTTAATTCACAAATTCTTGCTTATTTTAGGTCTCTAATCATGGAAAGAGAAAGATGTATGCATAATAGGCACTAACCTTTTTGAAACCAACCTTGAGCTTGTTATTCTTCAAGATTTCCCCTAGAATCATAATAATCATAATCAATTATAACTTCACTTTCCTAAATTAAATATCCAATAAAAATTCAACAGCATTTCCCCTTAAATTGGACTAAACTCCTATCATAAATCTTAAATCCACAACCACCCATTAATACCCAATCTGGCAGCTTGTGCATTCAAATTTATATATAATGATCTAACCGTTAGATAAATCCCAAATTTTAACCATATATTCAAGACATCCCTATACAATATCAGTAAAAATTTTAGCATCAAATAATCACTATATCATGAGATATCAAAACATTCATTCAACCCTTCAAAATATGAATTGTTGCAGAAATCAGTCTTACTCAGACAGCTCATGCAAAACAATTTATATCTCATAAACCACAAGTCTAAAATTCACCAAATTTTAACCCAGCAGCCTCAACATCCCAAATATCATTTGAACCAAATTTCATAATTTTATAAGCATCCTAACTATTTATTTTTCTCAAATTTCAGTAGCCAAAATTCAGAATTCAACCTACAGACAGCCTGTGTTCAACAATATATTTCTCCAAATCCAACCGTTGAACAATCACCAAATTTTAACCATAACTTCCACACATACATACCTCAAACATATCCAAAAATCAGCCATAGATGTTGAGCCAAACTCACCTGGATGGAAGAGAAACATGCTGCCCTGCTGAACCCCTTTTTCTGCTACTGTTCATCTCCTTCTCCTTCTTCCTTTCTTTCTTTCTTTTCCTTTTCTCTCTCTTTCTCTCTTATTCCAACCCGTATGAAGAAGGAAACTGCTGGTTTCCTTTGTTTTTTATCTCATTTTAAGTCATTTTTATCTCTTTTTATTGGTTTGTCAAATAGTGATTGGAGGGGGCTTTTAAATGACATCATCATATGTCATAATTAAGCATTTTCCTTCATTTTCTTTTCTTCTTTTCTCTACTCATTTTCAATTCAATTTTTAGCAATATTTATTCATATTTTAGATCATTATAATTATTTACTTAACTGGACAAGTCGGCCAAAAATCACATCTGAAGGTGAAATGACCAAAATGCCCTCCGTTTGGCTTAACGGGTCAAAATTGTCTGTACCGATTGAAAAATTTTTCTAATTATTTTCTTGGCATTCTAATGCCATAGGAACCTCAATGACCCTTCTCTGGAGTCCCAAAAATTATTTTATGAAATTTTTCCCGGGTCTAGGGCTCCTAGTTGCGAGAACCGCAACTTCCCTCCGGTTACCCATCGCTTGGGCACCGGCTCGTTTGACTTGGTTGTATTTTATTTCTAAAATTTGTACTAAGTGTTTCTTATTAATATTTGAGTTAATTATAATTCCTGACTTTATTTTAAATATTTTTCCAAAAGGTCTAGCTGTCCGGACCGACACTGGTCATCGAAACAGTAGACTATGCGGAATTGCTACCGGGAGGATGTTACAACATTGTAAGCAAGAGATCGGCAAACGCCAAATGGGACTTGATTAAAATTGGAAACTTGATTTGAACACTTAAGATCGGAATCATCCTTAAATCGGATTGGAACCTTAACTTTATCAGACGATTATCCCCAAACTTTTAAAAGGGAGATTGGCAATAAGACTGGTGGCATGAAGACCTGACGTTGGTTTGGTTTCGCTAGACAAGAGATCGGAAATGTGATTGACTGGCCAGGAGATTTGACAATTGGTTTGAGAGATCGGTGAGGCTTTGAGCGATATGGAGACTTGGCGTCGGTTTGATCTCTATGAAGAGAGATCGAAAATGAATTACTTGGCATTGGGGATCGATTTCAAAGTCTATTGATTTCAGGGATCGACCAAAATATGGTGTCGACAGCTGCCCCTCTTTACATAATTTCTATTGAAGGGAAAAATTTTTCCGTGTAGGAATTATGTAAAGATTCAGACCCATGTTTTGGGCGATTGGGTATTGAAATGTTGATACTCAAAATCAAGGTTAGGAAACGAAAGCCCACTTAGGTTAGTGACCTAGAGATTGGTAACAGGAATTTAAAATGCTAGAAAATTAAAATCAACTTGGATCAAGGAACCAGAGATTGATAACAAGAAATTTAAAATGTTGGAAAATTAAAGTCAACTTAGATCAAGGAACCAGAGGTTGATAAACAGGGAATTTAATGCTGGAAAATTAAAATCAACTTAGATCAAGGAACCAGAGATTGATTAACAGGAAATTTAAAATGCTTGAAAATTAAAATCAACTTAGATCAAGGAACCAGAGGTTGATTAACAGGAAATTTAAATGCTGAAAAATTAAAATCAACTTAGATCAAGGAACTTGAGGTTGATTAACAGGAAATTTAAAATGCTTGAAAATTAAAATCAACTTAGATCAAGGAACCAAAGGTTGATTAACAGGAAATTTAAATGCTAAAAAATTAAAATCAACTTAGATCAAGGAACCAGAGGTTGATTAACAGGGAATTTAATGCTTGAAAATTAAAATCAACTTAGATCAAGGAACCAGAGGTTGATTAACAAGAAATTCAAATGCTGAAAAATTAAAATCAACTTAGATCAAGGAACCAGAGGTTGATTAACAGGAAATTTAAAACGCTTGAAAAATTAAAATCAACTTAGATCAAGGAACTAGAGGTTGATTAACAGGAAATTTAAAATGCTTGAAAAATTAAAATCAACTTAGATCAAGGAACCAGAGGTTGATTAACAGGAAATTAAAAATTTAAAATCAACTTAGATCGAGGAACCAGAGGTTGATTAACAGGAAATTTAAAATGCTTGAAAAATTAAAATCAACTTAGATCGAGGAACCAGAGGTTGATTAACAGGAAATTTAAAATGCTTGAAAAATTAAAATCAACTTAGATCGAGGAACCAGAGGTTGATTAACAGGAAATTTAAAATGCTTGAAAAATTAAAATCAACTTAGATCGAGGAACCAGAGGTTGATTAACAGGAAATTTAAAATGCTTGAAAAATTAAAATCAACTTAGATCAAGGAACCAGAGGTTGATTAACAAGAAATTTAAATGCTGAAAATTAAAATCAACTTAGATCAAGGAACCAGAGGTTGATTAACAGGAAATTTAAAATGCTTGAAGATTAAAATCAACTTACAAAGCAAGTCTAATCTCGACACGATAAGTTCCTCCACGACGAAGTGTACTTAACAGGATTGCGAAGATAGACAATTAATGGAGGACGAGTTGCAAGACTTAACCCATCGTCCTTGGTTACTTACTTACTTCTCACAGTTCCCCTTCTGCCCTTGACTTCCTTATTTTGCGAAAAGTGCCCTTGCGGGTTTTTACTTTCCCTTTTGCCCATCTGACTAGAAGCGCCTTATAGGTTTTCACTTCTAGTTTTTTTTTTTTTTTTTTTTGGGGGGGGGGGGGGCATTCCCTGCAAATCTCATAGTAAAGTACATGAGGTTATCAATATTCAAATCCTAATCTTATGGTAAAACTTTAATAGATTAATAGCGCAGAGAAAACAGCATTAGAGTGTGAGTATATGAGAAAGATAAAACAAAAAGACAAATTAAAATGTGAAGAAGATAGATTGAAGTGAAAGGATGACTTTATTAAGGCTTTAAGAAACAAAGGTGTAGTTTCAAAGAAAAAGGGTACAAGGATAGATCTCACATATTCCTTGTAGTTAGCTTTGAAGTCTCTTAACTGCCATTATTTCAAGTACTCTGTTAACGAAGATTCATGCCATGACGATTTATTTCCATCCTTGGTTCCATGCCTCCTTCCTTATTTCTCCTTTTTCTGGTTCTTGGAATGCCCTTTCGAGTTTTCACCCCTAGATTTTTTTTTTTTTTAGGCTCGCTCTTTCAGGACGCCCTTTCGGGTTTTCATCCCTCACTCATTTTACAGAAAGCGCCCTTCCGGGGTTTTCGCCTTCTTTCGCACATTTTACTAGGAGCGCCCTTTCGGTTTTTCACCCCTACGCTCCTTTTTTTTTTTTTAGGCATAGTATCTTTTGACGGTGTCGGCATTCACAGGTCTTGGAAATTCTTCACCGTCCATGTGAGTCAAGATCAAGGCCCCACCAGAAAATGCTTTTTTTAACCACATAGGGTCCCTCATAGGTTGGTGACCATTTACCCCGGGGATCGTTTTGATTCAGAAGCACCTTCTTCAGGACTAGGTCCCCTGGTTGAAATTCACGTGGGCGAACACCTTTGTTAAATGCCCTGGCCATTCTTCTTTGGTATAACTGCCCATGACATGCCGCCGCTAGCCTTTTCTCATCTAGCAAATTTAATTGGTCCAACCTTGACTGGATCCATTCCGACTCATCAATCCCTGATTCTTTCAGAATTCTTAGAGAAGGAATTTCTACCTCAATAGGTAGTACAGCTTCCATCCCGTAAACCAGTGAGTATGGGGTTGCCCCAGTTGATGTCCTTACAGAAGTCCGGTATGCGTGAAGGGCGTAGGGAAGCATATCATGCCAATCCTTATAAGTGACTGTCATTTTCCAGATTATTCTCTTGAGATTTTTATTTGCAGCTTCCACTGCTCCATTCATCTGGGGACGGTATGGTGAGGAATTGAGATGTCGGATTTTGTATTGATCACACAATCTCTGAACCTTTGGATCATTCAAATTCTTGGCGTTGTCAGTGACGATTTCATTGGGGAGGCCATGCCGGCAGATGATATTATTTCTGAGGAATTTTAGGAATGTGTTCTGCATAATGTGAGCATATGATGTCGCTTCGACCCATTTAGAAAAATAATCGATAGCTACCAGGATAAATCTATGCCCATTGGATGCCTTAGGGTTGATGGGACCAATCACATCGATGCCCCACATTGTAAAAGGCCATGGTGAGATGAGGTTGAACAATTGGTGAGGTTGAACAATTGGTGAGGTGGAACATTTATCGGATCCGCGTAGATTTGACACTTATGGCACTTTTGGAAGTACTCGACGCAATCCTTTTCCATGGTAGTCTAAAAATATCCCCGTCTCATGATTTGCTTAGCCATCATATGCCCATTGGCATGGGTTGCACAATTTACCTCATGAGTCTCGAAAAGGATCCTCTTCGCTTCTTTTGCATCCACACATCTCAACAATTCGTCGTTGGAGCTCCTTTTGTATAGAATTTCTCCACTGGAGAAGTATCCCAATGCTAATCTCCGAATCATCCTCTTTTCGTTTTTGCTCGCCCCTGAGGGGAATTCTCTGGTTCTGATGTAAAGCAGGATGTCATGATACCAAGGTTTACCATCAGGTTCTTCCTCGATCATGAGGCAGTATGCCGGCTCACTCCTTGCTTTAATCTTTAATACCTGAGTCGCCTGCCCTTCTTCCATTTGAGCCAAAATACCCAGGGTGGCTAAGGCATCTGCAAATTGATTCTTGTCTCGACTAAGGTGAGTGAAAGAGATTTCTTCGAATTTCTTAATCACCCATGAAGTACTACGATATGGGATTAACTTCGGATCCTTAGTTTGCCATTCTCCCTTGACTTGATAAATGATCAGGGCTGAGTCTCCATATACTTCTAACTTCCTGACTTTCATTTATGGCAGCCTGTACACCCATCACACAAGCTTCGTATTCTGCGACATTGTTGGTGCAGTCAAATCTCAACTTGATAGCTATCGGGAAGTGTTTTCCATCCGGGGATACCAATACAGCTCCGATTCTACTACCGGACAAATTGACAGCTCCGTCGAAATACATTTCCCATACATCAGCTGGCTCTTTTTCTCTGCTGTCTACTTCGTTAACATGCTCATCAGGGAACTCAAAATCCAGAGCTTTATAATCCTGGATAGGGTTTTCCGCTAGGAGATCAGTGATCATGCTACCTTTTACTGCTTTTCGGGTCATATAGACAATGTCATATTGGGAGAGTATGACCTGCCATTTGGCTATCCTCCCTGGCACGAATGGGCTTTCGAATACATACTTAATAGGATCCATCCTAGAGATGAGCCATGTCTTATGATTCAACATGTAGTGTTTGAGGCGATTTGCTATCCAGGCTAATGCGCAGCAAGTTTTCTCTAGGAAAGAGTACCTTGACTCACAATCATTGAATTTCTTGCTCAGGTAATAAATAGCCCTCTCCTTTCGGCCGATATCATCATGTTGCCCCAAAACACATTCCATTGAGCTTTGTTGGACTGTCATATACAGAATCAGCGGCCTTCCTGCCACTGGCGGAACCAATACTGGTGGGTTTGACAGGTACTGCTTGATTTTCTCGAAAGCCTCTTGACAGACTAAATCCCATTGAGTGGTGTTGTTCTTTCGGAGTAGTCTAAAAATAGGCTCAGCTTTAGCGGTGAGATTGGAAATAAATTTCGATATGTAGTTCAACTTCCCCAGGAAACTGCCCACCTCCCTTTCTATTTTTGGGGGTGGCATCTCTTGAATAGCTCGGACTTTGTCTGGATCAACTTCTATTCCCTTCTCACTCACTATGAATCCCAACAATTTCACAGATCTAGCTCTGAAGATGCATTTGGCAGGGTTCAGTTTCAACTGATATTTCCTAAGTCTCTCGAATACTTTCCTCATCACCTGCACATGGCTTTCTCCTCCCCTGGACTTGATGATCATATCATCCACGTACACCTCCACTTCTTTATGCATCATATCGTGGAATAATGTGACCATAGCACGCTGGTAGGTGGCGCCAGCATTTTTAGCCCAAAGGGCATGACCCGGTAACAAAATACCCCCCATTGAGTGATAAAAGCAGTTTTTTCCTTGTCTTCCTCATCCATTGGGATTTGGTTGTACCCAGATGCCCCATGGATACACGAACATCTGCCCAATCCCACAGCATTGTCTACTAACACATCTATGTGTGGGAGAGGGAAATCATCTTTCAAGCTTGCTTTATTAAGATCCCTGTAATCAACACACACCCAGACTCTCCCATCCTTCTTCATTACCGGGACAACGTTAGCTATCCATTGGGGATATTTGACCACTTCCAGAAACCCAGCCTCGTATTGCTTCTTGACCTCATCCCTAACTTTGAGCAGTGTGTCAGGATTCATTCTTCTTAATTTCTGCTTTACCGGGATTATCCCTAGAATTAGGGGAATTTTGTGCGTCACTATATGAGGGTCCAAACCAATCAACACGTCTAGAAATTCTTTGAGCAAACTGACCATATCTTCTAATTCTTCACTCTCCACAGCCTTAAGTTCCCTTTTTACTTCTTCCGTGCCTAAGTTTACGGTGTGCGTTTCGTCCCCACAAGGCACTAGGGAAGGTTCATCTCTTTCATCCCTTTCTTCTGTGAGTTCCACCTCAGAATCACTTGAAGTAATGGTAGTTATGGGGATTTCAAAATTAACCAGAGGAATTTCTGAGTCTACTGAATTATTAGGTGTTAATTGATGAATGGTCCTAAAGAAACGAAAATGGAATATATTATAAGAATGGATTTCAAAAAGGAAAGAAAAAGAGAATTGGATATAAAATGCGCTATTAATTCATTAATATTTATATCATAAGAAAAGGGTCCATTTACAGTATTACACTTGCCACCATGGACAAAATGATCAAGTGTAGATAACCAAATGTACTTTACTGGAAATTGAGTACAGGGATGTCCTCTGCTGTCTAGTTGTCTAGTTCTTGCCCTTCAGCCATTGGCGAGACTAGAGCTTCATACAAGGAATCGAGATGGATGACATCAATGGATGGTTCATTGGGTGATTCTTCAATTTTCGCCGGGTTTTCAATAGCCGGCTTGGTGAAGACCTCTGTGATTTTTGGGACTACTTTCATTTCCTTATTTTCTGATCAAACCTTTGATCCCGAAGCATACTCCTCATCCAGAATCGTCCATCCATGAGGGCATCTTCCTCATAACCCAAGCCGCAATGACCAACCTTCTGGATAGCTGGTATAGGTTCAACAATCCCTTACAATGTGGCGCCTAACCCCTTGCCCTTTTCATAACCGCTCTTGAGCATCACCTTGGCCACCATAGCCGTAGCCCCTTCATTTCTCGAGATGGTTTCTTGTAATTCAAGAGCCTGGAAAGAGCATTCCAACGACTCCTCAGCTGCCTCTACATAAGGAAGTGATTGTGGCTTGGTGACTAATATGGCTTCCTCCCCTCTCACAGTGATGATTTTGCCGTCCTTAATGTATTTAATCTTCTGGTGCAAAGTTGAAGGAACGGCATTTGCCGAGTGGATCCAAGGCCTCCCCAGCAACATAGTGTATGCGGGCTCAATGTTCATCACTTGAAACGTGATGTTGAAAGTGCATGCGCTAATTTGGAGTGGCAAATCTATGTCTCCTAGCACCTCCCTCCTTGTACCATCAAAAGCTCTTACCACCATAGCACTTTGGCGTATGTTTGACCGGTCAACCGGTAGCCTAGCCAAGGTGGCATTAGGCAGTACGTTGAGCGCGGATCCATTATCAATAAGGACCTTGGCCACTATGCAACCTTTACATTTCACCGTCACATGCAGAGCCTTAGTGTGCGTTAAGCCTGCAGGGTCTATCTCTTCTTCTGAGAAAGTGACAAAACTAGATGCCTGAATTTGTCCTATTATCTTCTCGAACTGCCCTGGTGTGATGTCGGGGTTCACAAAGGCCTGATCCAGAATTTTCTGCAGGGCTTGACGGTGCACCTCAGAGCTCAGAATTAGGGACAATAGTGAAATTCGAGCAGGTGTCTTTCTTAACTGTTCCACCACGTCGTACTCGCTTTGCTTCATTATTTGAAGCAACAGTTCCTCCTCTTCTTTTGGTCCGGCAGGTTCTTCTTTCTCTGCTTTCTCAGCCTCCTCTTCCGTATTTTCTCGTGGCTCTCCCATTTTTACTTTCCCTCTCTTCTTTTCCTTTTCCTCATTCCCGTAACACCTCCCACTTCGGGTTATAAACTCAACTTCTTGCTCATGTGGGGAGAACTTTGTGGCAGTGACTGGCTGAGGGTTAGATTGGGGAGTAGCACCGCTAGAAGGTCCAGCATAAATCATCTTGAAGTGCTCATGAGGAGCAAAACATGGTTTAGGGGCTATTGAAGGTGAGGCAAGGCTAGGAGCCAGTGTACTGCTTGATGCTCCTTGGGTGAAGACTTGGAAATTATAGTTCCAAGGTGTTTGTGACGGGGAGCTGAGGCGGGGTTCGGATAATTGTTACTGGTGGTGACGATGCTGGGGCTGAGAAGGTGATTCTGTGTTTAGAGGTGGAGGCATTTTGGCCGAATCGGGCTGTGTTTACTCCCTCCTCCATTTTCGACCTCGTTTAACATCTCAAGACTTTGAGGGACAGTAAGTTCTGAACCTCTTGCTTAAACTGTTCACAATTCTTCAATTCATGGTTAGCTGCCCTCCCATGATAGGGGCATCCCGCCTTATCTTCAGTTTCTAGTGCTTGAAGATAGAGGTAACCTTCCTTCACTGCCATTCTAAAAATTTCCTCAAAGTGAGGAGTCAGTTCATCTACCTCTGGTGTCGACCCTTCTCCTTCTGACTCTATCATGTTCATGCCATTGCCCGTATTATGATTGGGCAATGGGTTTGAGGTATATTGGGGAGGGAACCATTTCCTTCAATCTTCAACCACCCATTCCTGATTAGGGCATGTACTCTTCCTCTTAGTGCCCCGCAATTGTCGGTCGAGTGCCCCTGTGCCCCTCCATGATACTCATATCGGGCACTGGCATCATACCACCTGGGGTATGGCGGCTGAATTGGGTCAAGGGGAATCGGCACTATTTGGTTTATACCGACAAGGTATCGGTATATTTCGCTAAGTGGCAGGGGAAGAGGTGGATCCGGATTTCTTGGTGGTCTCGGATTATTTTGAGGTGGTTTGGGTTGAGTAGGTGGAGGAGGTGGTCTGGGCTGGTAGTTTGTCGGTGGTGGATACTATGGGTATGGGTGAAGATAATTTGGGAAAGGGGGTGGAATGTTTGCAATGGTTTGGCCATGAGGGGGAGGATATGGCCGATAGTTATTCGGGAGTAATAAAGATTGGGTGTTCTGACGGGTGATGGAATGCACATCATCCTCTTTCTTCTTGCCAAAACTAGCAGTCTTCTTTACAGGATTCTCAATCAACTCCTGCAGTCATTCCATCCTTAAATTAGCTTCTATCCTCTCACCAGCTTGGATGATGTCTGAGAAGCTGTTGGAGGTATTTCAGATCATCAGATTGAAGTAAGGAGCCTTCAATGTCTCAATGAACAAGGAGCATAGTTCATTGTCAGTTACTGGAGGATACACTTCTGTGGCCTTCTCTCTCCATCTCTGGGCATATTCTTTAAAACTTTCCCTATCTCTCTGCACCAAGTTTTGGAGGTCTCTCCTTGTGGGGGCCACATCACAGTTGAACTTGTATTGTTTTAGGAAAGCGTCAACCAAATCTTTCCAGGAGCGCAATTTACTTCTATCCAACTGAATGCACCACCTCAGGGCTACCCCGGAGAGACTCTCATGGAAGAAGTGGACTAGAAGTCTGTTGTCTTCCGTCAGGGCTGACATTTTGGCAATATAAGTGGCCAAGTGAATGCAGGGGTCTGAGTTCCCGGTGTACTTGTTGAAGTCCGGGACCTTAAACTTAGGCGGCACTACCACATCAGGCACCAATCTCAGTAACGCCACATCAACTGAACCATACATGTTCAGTCCCTCTATCACTCTTAATCTCTCTTCTAGAGCAGATAGCTTTTCATTTTCTCTCGTCTTATCTCCCCTCCCTACTGCATGAAATACTCCCCCAGCTGGTAAATGAGGGGCGGAATGAACTGGAGGGATTAGGATTGAAGGGTACGGCTCTGCATTTGGGACAGTCGAGTAATGGGAGAAAGGTGGATCATTATTCAGGGGAGCCGGATTGACGGTGATTGTCAGATCTGGGATAGGTGGCTGAAAGGTGAAAGAGGTTGAAGCATGGTGAGAATCAACCGTTGTAGGAGGTGGGGGAGGTAGTGGTAAGTTAGGCTTTGAAGCAGGCTTATTATGGGACATCTCCCTCATTAGTCTCATGAGCTCTGAGACCTGGTCTTTCAATTCAGACACTTGTCCTTGTAGGTTTTAGACATGTTCCTGGTCTTCCATTATCTTATTTGTTTGTGATCGTGTTAAGTACACTCGTCTTAGATGAACCGCTCGTTTGGTCAGACTGGCTTTGCTTGAAGCAATGTTGATTTTCTGCAGGAAGTAAAAAAAGGAAATTTTTCAGAGAATTTTGAATTAAAAATTAAAAGGGTCCTGGTGTGGACAAAAGATACGGTGGCATCTGAGAGCCAAGATGAAATCTGCAGAAGGATAATTGCGTCACTTTTATCATGGCATCGTTCGATAGTCTGACGGTGAATGACTGGATTGAATGTGCATTTATGGTACCTGTCCATATGGCGCATCCAATTTTTCGCATAACCCTAGCGAGGGAGTTCCTACGGGAGTCATACTATTCATTCACAATTTTGCTAAACAATGGCCTAAAGTTGTTCCATTAATTGAATAATTCATACATGGCATACTTTACATTGGCCTAGGCTCAAGAAGGTTCTTTATAATGTAATGACACTTCCTGAGATATTCATAGAGCCTTTCTTCTTGTCTGGCGGGGTCAAACATTTTTAGGGCATATTCAGATTTAGGTAAGAGTTCTTATTTCCCTTGTGCTATCATTCTCTCCAGCTGGTTAACATTCTCTTTTAGCTCTTGATAAAGAGCGGCTTGTCTTTCTTTTTCCTTTCTTTCTTTAGCACATTCTTTCAGAATATCGTTGATAAGTTGTGCCTGCTCCTTCAGTTCAAGCTTCTTCTTTTTGCTTTCTTGTTTATACTCTTCCATGAGTATCTCCTGATATTTCATTTTCTCCTAAAGCTTGCTATTCTGTGCTTCTACTTCTTTCACTGTAGCCTGGAGAGAGCTCTTTTCCCTTTCCCATCATATTTCTTGCTTTTCAAACCCTATCTTTTCGGTCTTCGCCTCTTCCCTGAGCCTTCTCAATTTTCTTTTGAGGATCTGCTGTTAGTCCTCTAACTGTTTTATTTGCTCTTGTAATTACGAGTTTTTGATATTTGCCTTTTGTAAGGAGTCGGCCAAACGAGTGCTAGCTTCTTTTGAAAAGATGTCTTGACGGAGGTCGCTGCCTTCGAATTTGGTTGGATCCGTAGTTAGGTGTCCTTGATCCCTGCCAGCCCTCCATTTAAAATAATCGCTCGTGACACTTGGACCTTTAGGTGACCTTTCCACGATAGTGATACTTTCCCAGGATCTGCGAGCTATTTTTAATTCTTCCTCATTATCGAGTTCATGGTAGAAATGACAATGGTGGTATTCTTCTATTTTGACTCTAGACTGGGTTGAGCCGAACTGCCTCATTACTAATGCTGGAGTGTAACTTGTGTACCCGGTCACTCCAATTAAGGATACTGATTGATTGCCCCCCGTGCTGACCAAAATGGGTTGACCCGACGTCCACAATTTCCTCTAACAGTAGTCAGAGCTGTTAAAGCTCAAGATCCGTTCTTACCACTTCAACTCATCCTTTGGGTTGATTTCTAATCTGGTTATCTTATCGATGAGAGGCTGGTCAAGGTACCAAGTTAATCCCTTTGTCTCTATAGGACACATGTGACTGATGATCCAGAGGTATAATAATTGAGAACAGCACTTAACGGATCCCTTGCCTTATCATCTGCAATAGGTAAGAGTCAACAAAGCCTCTGTAAGAATTGCCGGTACCGGGTTGACTTTCTATTTTTCTACTGCCCAGAATATTTCTGCAACGCCGCAGGTTATGATTCCCGAAGGTCCAGGGAATAAGATCAGGCCGTATATCCCCAAAGCAAGTGCCAAGGAAGCCTGCTCCCATTGTTCCTCCTGGATGTAATGATCCAACCACTTCTTGAGGTAAGTCCAATACTAACCATGAGTGTTTCCCTTGACAGTTTCCCTTGTCTTTGCTTCTTCCACGGGGATCCCCAACATATGTGCGAATCTTTCCAGGTATGTCTATGCTCCAGGTGTAGGTAAATCCAATTCTGCATCGCATAAGGAATTTCTAGCAATGCCTGATATTCTTCCATAGTGGGAGCGGTATCGATATCGTTGAAAGAGAACACCCCATACTTAGGATTCCAAACTGACAGCATGGCCTTTAATGCCGGGACTTGGACTTTGACTCGTATCAAGGTTGCAATCCTCCCATATTTCTCCTCAAATCGTGCTTTGACCTGATCGGGAAATGACTTCTAACCATTAGCCAGACCCTCGAGACTGTTCATTCTGACCTCAATTTTGGTCAGGTCCAATGGAGGTAATAAGCCAGTATATCCTCTGATGACATTGCTTCGTGGGGGCACTGAACTATGAGGTGGTTCGGGCCGTGGTTTAGGATTCTGTTCTGGTCTAAGAACTTCTTCTACCGACTGACTCGAGGATGCCATGTTAAAAATGTTGCTTATCCTTTTACAGACCTTAATTTGGTGATGCCTGCAGGAAAAACTTATTAGCAAGGTAAATTTAGGTAATTTTGAATTATACTGTTGGCAGAGCAACACCTACACATTTATCAAAGTAGGAAAGTGTGTAGGTTTTCCTAACAGTATGATTCAAGATTACCCTCAAAAATAAGAACAAAATAAAACAAGCAGAATAGGGTAAGAGTAAGTATGCCCCTTTTGTCCTAAAATAGGGAGAGTCCTGCACCTGATGGGTCTTTGCCTAATTGGATAGTTCTATCTTATAAGGTAGCTTACTACGGCTTCCAGCTATCGTGATAGTTTAGCTCAAGGTCTAATTTTCTAAAAGCCATAGGTTCCCAAATTGCCCCTACTGTAAACAGTAGAGCCCCATTCTATCACCACGATACTGATGGGAGAATCCCATGGGTATCACAGTGAATAGAACGAGTTTCAATTTGAGCAGAAGCCTTCACGGATACTAACGGGGTAAAACCCACGGATACCGCTACATGACTCCCTCCTACTTCTTAAAAGGGTAAGAAAGCCCGGGTATAGGGTTGGAGTGTGTGAGGACATCGTGTGAGTGTTTAGTGTGTGAAGGGACACCTTTACCTCTTCCCAGTATGGGGAGTTTTTCTTTTTCTCTTTTTTTTAGACGAAAAATGTTGTAGGATATAAAACAAAAATAAATAAAGCGGTTAGCAGAAATAACAATCATCAATAGATTAAGGTTTTCAAATTTCATAAATTGAACCTATCTAACTATAATTCTAGTTTATATGAGCATAAAATTAAATCTGCTTTTGGACCTCTGGGCCGGGGTTGAAGGAAATGGTCCCCAGCGGAGTCGCCAAGATGTCGCAAGGGTTTTGCGGTCGCCTGCACGAACCCTCACCGAAGTGGGAAAGAATGAGGAGTCGCCACTTTAATTTTGAGGTAAATTAAAAGAAACCATTTATGAAAACAAACTAACGTAAAACCACTTCGAAAACAGAGATTCTAGGTTCGGGGTCTGTATACAGGTGGGGAAGGTGTTAGGCACCCCACTTCGTCCCTCAATGAGGGTGAGCAGATTTAACCTTACGCTTTTTATAAATTAAAATCGATAGTTAGGAGGGTGTTTGAATGGATATGTTAATCCTTTTGATAAAAGGGAATATTTGATTTTTCACTAATTCGGATTACCCAGATACACAAGTAAATGAGACAACCTTAGTGAATTGATGTCGTGTAACAGTTTTTCATTTATGGGATTATTTTGCGTATTTATTAAAATTTCGATTTGAGAATCGGACAAGAACTCTCCTCCGATCTCTTTTAGATGTTCATTAAAATTTTGATTATAGATCAGATAAGAACTCTCCTCCGATCTCTTTCAGATGTTCATTGAAAATTTTGATTGAGAATTGGATAAGAACTCTCATCTGATCTTTTTTAAATATTTATTAAGATTTTTTTATTGAGAATCGGATAAGAACTCTCCTCCGATCTCTTTTAAATATTTATTAGAATTTTTTATTGAGAATCGGATAAGAACTCTCCTCCGATCACTTTTAGATATTTATTAAGATTTTTTGATTGAGAATCGGATAAGAACTCTCCTTCGATTTCTTTTAGATATTTATTAAGATTTTTTTATTGAGAATCGGATAAGAACTCTCCTCCGATCTCTTTTAGATATTTATTAGAATTTTTGATTGAGAATCGGATAAGAACTCTCCTCCGATCTCTTTTACTTGAATGAGAATCGGATAAGGACTTTTTCGACCTCTTGAAATTTGATTACAGCTACACATCATAAGAGCCTAAGACTAAGGGTTCTGACATTCGAAGATGCCGGGGACCCGAATAAGGCTTCTTTTAACTCATTGGTACCTTGTGACTAGATAGGGGACACCAGACTGAATTTTACCGACCTCCTATGTGATCGCCTTACCAATACCTTTCGGCAGGTAACATTTGCTCTATTTCATTTGCTAGTCTGAAATTCAATTTTGCTCCGACCCCCCTCCTTTACCCAGTCATCTTCTCGAGCTAGTCTAGTGGTTCGACTTCATAATTCTCTAATTTATTATCCAAACATTTATTAAAAAACTCTTATGTAAGATACTGCTACCAACATTTTATCAAACTACCTATACGTTACCCGTAACCAGAACACCTACATTAGGAAATAATAAAAGACCAAGAACAAATAAATAACATGAACTGATATATCAAAGATAAATTCAAGAGTAACCACCCACGTGGGACCTTCTAACATAAAACAAACTTTAACGAATATTACGAGCGTAAAAAGAAAATAAAAGCGAACACTGGATAAGGCAACGGTTCAGACACTCACCTGCAGGAAGTTGAACCTATTGAACTAACTATGGAGTCACGAATGTTGCAGAGTTTCGGGCTAATAGTCTGGAGACTAATGCTTGCCTTGAAATGACGAATGCCTAGTTAGCATGTAATCAAACTGGAATGATAATGTCACACCCTACTCCCCTGTAAGATGTGACATGATCCCATAGTACACCTAATGAATTACCGTACTTCGCCTACCGATAACCCATTAGATATACTACAAGGGATTTTAAAACAATTTTCGTGAAATTTAAATCATCGATTAAAATCTGGTGTTATAAAATTTTTTCAAAATTTCGGCAAAGTGCCGGCTGTATTTTGAGAAAACAGTTCTTCAATACTACAAAAGAAAATGCTCCCAATATGTTTTCTCAAATACAACTCCAATAAACTTTATTTCAATTCA
The DNA here is from genome assembly GCF_030052815.1 of Hevea brasiliensis. Taxonomy (NCBI): domain Eukaryota; kingdom Viridiplantae; phylum Streptophyta; class Magnoliopsida; order Malpighiales; family Euphorbiaceae; genus Hevea; species Hevea brasiliensis. The sequence continues at coordinate 52,336,910 of NC_079495.1, read as the reverse complement.
CAATTCAATTCTCAATAAACAATCAATTCATTTTCAAACTACTCTCATCATAAAGAAACATTTCATTGATTACAAGACTCAAAATTTATAATACAAAACTATTCAAGTAAATAAAATCTCAACTTTATATTTACAATGATTTACATTTAATTACATACCAAAATATTTTACAAGAGTTTTTATACAACTGCTCAAATAATTTACATACATATTATTACATGCATACATCAAAACCTATGTACATGGGTATACCTATAATATACCTGGAGCTGATCTGAAAGTGTCTTCAAAGAAACTTACTCACTGCTCTATGCTCTTCTTACCTGCGATAGCATACAAAGCTATCGCTGAGTGGTGAACTCAGTGGTTCACAACTATAATTTAAAACATAGTACAATATACATTGACAAAATTTACAGTAAATAATTTGGAAATCTGAATACTCATCAAATTCCAAAACTCAAAATATTCATTGCCATTAATGTAAATCATTTGTATAAAATGACTTTGCTCACGAAATTCAATTTATCAAATCATGACTAACCATTTAAGGTAGTTCCAACAAAATCAATTATACATAAATCATAACTGAAATCATAATTCTTTACTGTTCAAAAACATTCTGTGTCTCAAAAATCATGTTGTATCTCAAAAACCATGCTGTATCTCAAAAATCATTCTTTATTTCAAAAGCCATTCTTTATCTCACTAACTATGCAAGACTAATCCGAAAGGGCCATCTTCAGGGTGATTCTAACTCCCTATGGTCGGGGAGGTCGAATCAGATTCTAACTCCCTATGGTCGGGGAGGTCGAATCATCGTGCACAGTACTATCACAATAATGAATCTTTCGCAAGGGCCATAACGATAAAAAAACTTAGATCTAACCTCAAATCAGAGGAAAATCTAAGCCTGTGCACGTACCATGGTAATCAAAACACAACTAACTCCATTGTCTTCTCAACAAATGAGAGAGATGGGTAATAACCTAGTCAAGCATTTATAGTGAGATATAAAACAATATCACAATCCTTTTAGTGAGCATAAATCACAATATAATTTAATTCAAAGTCAATTCCAATATCCAATAATTTTTATGCTCATCACAATTCAAATCATAAATTTGCATTTTTCCATGAAAATTACCATCACAATTCAATACATGTTCTATCACAATTTTCCAAAACATAATTTATTCAATCCATAACAATGCTTAATACTTGTGGAAATACCATTTCACAAAGCTAAATTCGTATATACTATAACAATTTCAATAATCATTGAATTAAATCCAATGCTTATTAAACATAATACATAAGAAAAGTATGTCATTTAATCATATGAAATATTCAAACAAAATCAGTTAAAAACTAGTTGTGCACAAACCTCTGATAACTGTCTCTTGGCTCTGACTCAGTGTTTCCTTCCCCTTCCCTGAGTCTTTGCTAACTGAGAAACACAATTTGAAGTGTTTCAGTACTCATTTAAACTGTCTCTAAGAATAAGGTTCAATAATTAATTTATCGAATTCTATTATTTCCTTAGTCAACCTAATATGTTGACCCTCGATGCGTTCTAGGTAAATTAGGTTTTAATGTTACTAACATGTCACATTCAATAGTCTTTTAGGGTTGGTACATGTTACCAAGTTCATTTCTGTGTATACTGCATTTTCTTACAATTTGCTGGATTCAGGGATACTAGTTTGACCTAGCCGGACGACCTAGTTTCCTCGGTTTTCGGGTTTTGGTCAAAACTACAAAATTTTAGATCTATGTCTTATGGAACGTGGGGAAAAATTTCAGGTCATTCTGAGTTATGTAGACCAAGTTATGGTCATTTTACTATTGCTGGTCAAATTGCACCAAAATTGGTCATTTTAGGTCACTTTAGGTCATTTTAGGTTCGGCCAGTTTTTGGACCCGAACTTGTGCAAGCTGTTTGACTTGCTTATGGTCATTTCTGGGCTTTGGCGTCTACATAAGACTTGTAGGTATGGGTCTTAACTATTCATGGTTAAAATTTCAGGTCAATTGGACCTATTTTGAGTGAGTTATGGCCTAAAAAATAACTGCTGCCCAAATGGTTAATTTTCAGGCCTCACTTGCACTTAATCCGGATTTGGTCATTTTTCAAGCTATCTTGCAAGCAGAATTTTGGTAAGCTTTCTTCATAAAAGTTGGCACATTTTGTGCCTAGTTTCACCTCCAATTGGTCTCATACCAATTGGAGCCACACACTTAAAGTTAGAGGCCTAAAACTCAAACTGCCTTATTGAAATTCTTGCATACACATCAAGCATCACTTTTAACACTCACCAAACTTAACATTCAAACCAATTCTGGTTGTACCACCACCTAAACATAATTCACAACACATTATAGGTCATTTTGGCAGCTTACAATTACATTCAACATACACCAACAAGTGCAGAATTTTTCAATCCAATTTACAACAATTCAATCACCTTTTTATGCTCATTTACATGTCCCACTTCACACCACCTTACACACACTCAAACTGCCATAACAACTAACACATTTTAACATCATTATTCCATAAACCAAGCATGAATTCCAGCATTCTTCAAGAGCTAACAAACTGCCACAATGGTACACTTACATTCCATTACTTTTCAAGCTTTAAATCTCATTTTACATTTACATATACTAAGTATACATCACCCAAACAATTTCCTACACAATATACATTTAATCAATCATTTAATTCACCATTTACAAGCACAATTAAACTGCCTTCAAGGTGCTTCCATGGCTGCCAAAAATACATCTCTCCCTTTAAACATCAAACCTCAAAATTCTTTCCAAAATTCAAGTACCCATAACCTCCTTACTAACTTTAATGAAGCACTAACCAAAAACATAAACTTACCACTTTGGAAACTTTTCAAAATCTCTCCAAAACTTGGTCTTCTTGCTGCCTATCTACTGCCCAAGTGATGTAGAGCAATTTTAGTGAAGGAAGCTTGAGGTTTCCATGGTTGGATCATGGGTAGATGAAGGTGGAAAAATGGGGCGACCATGGGAGCTTCAATGGGAGTTATTTTCTGCTGGTGTTGAAATGAGGTTGAAGATGAAGTTTAAATCTGTCCAAATGCATTATAAAGGTGTCCCACAATGTGAGTTAGTGGACCACTAACTTTAGGAAATTACTTATTTAATTAAAGTTACCAAATTTGCAAAATTTGCCTCATTATTTCCACTTTTATATTATGTACCATATTTTTATTTTTCATTGCATTTTCAAAGTTTAATATCATTTATTTTTAATAGATATTTAGGTCAAAAGACAACTCGGGGTGTCAAATGACCACAATGCCCCTGTTCGGGTTGCATTCCCTATTTTTCGGTAACACCGGGTTTTGTCCGTTTTTCGATTTCTCACTTTTCTTTGTACTAATTATTTAATTTTCATTTAATATTTCTTATGGTATTTATACTTCAATAGGGGTCTATTTAAGTCCTAAAAATATTTTCCAGGGTTCCTCGCGGTCCAGGGCTAGTCAACGGTCCATGCCGTGACTTCCCGATGCGGTCACCCATCGCTAGGGTTTTAGGCTCGCTTAACTTGGTTACATTTCTTTGCTATTATTTTTCCTTTGTTTTTCTTGTATTTTCTTTTCTTGTATTTCATTATTTTATGCCTCCTCACTCATATCGAAGTATAGTTCTAGGCATCCTAGCTGTCAGGGCAACACCGGTCACCGGAACAGTAGAACGCATTACCGAACATAGGGGTGTTATAGATAATGAATGAGATTGAGTTTCAGAAAATAAAAGTGGATATCAAGGTGGTGAAAACAGAATTGAAACTTAAGAAAGGGTATCGCAGAGCAATGAACAAACTGAAAATCAAGAGTTTCAGTGTCCAATACTTCTTCAAAGAAAATACTTTAGAAAACTGGTTTCTAAAGTCTTTCTAGCTTAAAAATAGCAGAGTAGCAAAACTGAATCAATTTTCAGAGCCTTTCCACTATAATCACCACCCTTTTTCTTTTTCCTCCTCTATCAACAGTTTTCATGCATGTATTTATAGGGAACGTGTGCTCCCAATGAAGGGTCAGGATTCCCCTTGAAGGAGATGGAAGGTTTAGATCTTAAAGGACGTGATCTGATGTTTGAGAATCAAAAATAATCAAAATGAACGGCTGAGATCCTTTTCAGAATATTTGTCCTTTCTCTCTTCTAATCTGACAGCCCAAAATTTTCTTATCAAGGGCGATCCGAGGGCTGGGAATAAAAGGCACCGGTCTTGTCATCTTCTTCTTTGATCCAAGGGCTCCGGACTTGTCCTTACAAGTAAGATCAACGGTAGAGATTGAGATGTACAGGACTGTCATGACATACTCTGGCACCTGTCAGCAATGTGGGCAATTCTGCAAATGAGTCGTGCGAAGGAGATTTGATCTCGTCTGCAATGCTTTAACTACCTCGGCTCTGATTATGACGACAGTCATGGGAAGTTGTCTTATTCTCTTTGCATTCCAATCTCCCCTCCCTTCCAATCTTTCCAATATGCTCTTTTTCCGAACTCTCATGCTGGGCCCCTCTCCCGATCTCTCTCATTCCATAGTCTTCTCCTTTGTCTGGGCCGGTTCAGTCAAGACATTTATTCTTTCAATTTCCGAGACGTCCGCTTCGTTTTCTGCTAGCCATAAATGCTCAGACCTTCTCTATATATATATACCCTCGTCAGTAAATCCTCCTGCATTTCATTTTCTCCACTTTCTCACTTTTCCTGTTCTAACTGCTCCGGTAACAATCCCGGCCATGATAGCTATTTTTGATCTTTTCCCGGCCGTTCACCTTGTTCACCGACTGAAAATTTTTGACTCTGGTGATCAGAAAATCATTATGGCCATATTTGATGACAGTGATAGAACCGGACTAATTCACCGATCCAGATCGAGAATATCGATTGCGTTGACCCTGAATCAATCGACCGATGTAATCGGCGAACTGATTTCGGGCGAGAAGACTGCTAATTCCCCTCCGATCTTTGGTGACTGCCCTTCGAAGTTCATTTGGCGTCTCACCACATTGGGTGTCCTGACAGCGGCTCGGTTCCGAGCGATAATATTGATGGTGATCTCTCTTATCCTCATGAGAGTCATAGTCACCCCATATGAGCTGCACATCTATCCGATATCGATGGCCGATCTCCTGATCAAACACATCTTTTGATTCAGCCACGAGACTAGGCTTTGATATAGGCCTTCGCTAGATAGGATGTACTGCCAATCTCTAGAGATCGCCCAAATGATGTAATTTCCCCTTTAATGTAATCCGATCTCTAGAGATCGCCCAAATGATATAATTTCCCCTTTAATGTAATCCGATCTCTAGAGATCGCCCAAATGATGTATTCTCCCTTTTAATGTAATCCGATCTCTAGAGATCGCCCAAATGATGTAATCTCCCTTTTAGAAATGAAATACAATTATCATTTTATTATTATTACATTGGTTATTTTCCGATCTCTAATGTGTCCATCTGATCCGATTCTTAACTGAATTGCCCTTAGTTGATCTATCATTCCAAACAACCTCCTTAATCTACCAGTCCTTTAACCAGCCGATCTCTCCTTATTCAATTATGGAATTTCTGGAATATTCGTGAGATGTGTCAGAAAAAGCTAGCGAATCCCGCTAACCGATGCGCCGCTTAGGACACCGTGAGCATTAAATGCTCAGACGGGTATAAATAGTGGATGGGTCAGCTAGTTGCTTCCTTATGTCATTTTCAGCCTCTCGCAAGTGATTCCAAAATCCTCTCGTTTTCTTCAAGTTCTTCCAACACCGATCACACTCCGGTAAGGGTTTTAATCCTTCTTTAATTTAAATTTTCTCCTTTTTTTGAAAATGAGTGGCGCCGAGGGTCAGAGAGCGGCAAGCCCCCTTTCTGTTCAGATCTCATGGTCGTCAGATAAGGTAGAAGTGGTCGGACCGAGCGGGCAACCTGAATCTCCTAGGACCTCCGTTCTAGCCCGTGGTCAAGCAGCACCCTCAAGGAAAACACATTCTTCAGGGAGAGAAAACCTCCCCATGGACGAGCTGCCATCAATCCTTCAAGAAACCGACCTGCAGTCGTTCAGCCAAGAGTATAACATTCAGCCCGATTCATACGAACTCATTAAGTGTCACGGCGATCTTCGAGCCGATCACTTCTTCGAAGAGAATGATATGATCATGGTATACGAAGAGCAATTAAAAGCCGGGCTGCGGTTCCCTCTCGATGACTTCTTCAAGGAAGTTCTAAAATTTCACCAAGTGTGCATAGCCCAAGTTCACCCAAACTCATGGCGGATCCTAGTAGCCTTCAGAGGCCTTTGCCGAGCCAAAGGACTCAGTCCTACAGCTAAGGTGTTCGCAGAACTACATAGGCTAACTCGTCGGAAGGACGACGAGTATTGGTTCTTCCAGGCGAAGCCACATTGTGGGCTTTTTACCGATCTGCCCTCCTCCCTGAAAAATTGGAAGAATCGCTTCTTTATTCTGAGGAGCAAAATTCCGAACGGTTTTGAGGGTTTCCCACGCAGCTGGCTGCATCAAGGCCCATTAATTCCGAAGCGCATCACTCTGAATAGGGAAGAAGGCCTAATGGTGATGGAACTGAAAGATCAGGCGGCCCAACAGAAGTTCTCTTGTTTAGATGCAGTGATGGCCGAACTGCATCATTGGACAATGGAGTTGATTACTGGCGAAGAAAGCGAGCTTCAGCTCTCTGACCTCAGCCTTGGTACTTTCTATATCTCTGATCTTTGGGCCTTAGTGATCTCACCGACCTTTTATTTGTGCAGGTATGGCGAGTGGCGAGGCTTCCAAGGAGAGCTAGAAGCGGAAAAGAGAGGTCTCCAGGAAAGTGCAGGAGATGAAGCGGGCCGAGGCCCTTCAGACGCCCAGGCATGATCCCGGGAAAATGCAAGGAGGCTCGTCTCAACCCTCAGGACCGCCAATCCCTGACATAGAAGTGGTCCGGTCCCCTCCTCATCAAGAAGAGCCGCCACCACCTCCTCCGATTGCTTCAAGCGCGGAAAGGGGGTCCTTCCCAACCACCTGTGAGGACCCTTTCCCACGGCGCTCAAATCCTGATCCACTCGCTGGAGAAGAACTGCACGGTTTGAGAGAATCCGGGCTTTGCTAAGGTCTTGGGGTCCTCCATCTGCCTTCGGGAGAATCGGGATAGGCTAACCCTGAACAACCTCGATGATATCCTGACCCAAACTATGAGCCTGAGCGTGGAGAGTTTGGTGAACCAACACATTGTCCGGGAGAAGGCTCACCGCTTGAGGCAGGAGGTCGAGAAGGTGGGTCAGGAAGCTGCTTCCCTCCAATCTCAACTTTCGTCCGCTCAAAACTACATATCTGAAATTGAGGGGCGGATGAAATTCTACGAGGATAAGCTGGCCGAGCAGGCTCATGTTCTTGAAGAGGTTTGGGCGCTCCGAGCTGCTAAAGTCACTCACTCACTGAGGAGCTCAAAGCAAAAGAAGAAGAGGCAGTGACAAGGGAGGCCGGTGCTTATGTGAACGCTCATGGGGATCTCTTGGCCGAGCTCAGGAAGCATTATCCTAAGGAGGACTTCTCCTAGATGGTGGACCTGGCTCCCCAGGACGAAGAGGATAGAGAGGAGGAGGCCGAAGGTGATAGAGGGGGTGAACAAAATGTAGAACTGATCCTCCAGCCAAATGACTTGTATATATTTGAAATGAAATGAAATTCCTTTTTTTTTTTGTTCAATGCTTGGATGAGATCGGAAAGTATCTAAGTTGCATAAGCACTTGATTGTCTGAACATATTAGAACCACAGCTAAAGGTGATTATTAATCTAAGTGTAAGAGGTCGGAAAACATTGTAAGCAAGAGATCGGTAAACGCCAAATGGGACTTGATTAAAATTGGAAACTTGATTTGAACACTTAAGATCGGAATCATCCTTAAACCGGATTGGAACCTAAACTTTATCAGACGATTATCCCCAAATTTGTAGTACAGACACCCATCTGTTTTTACCTCATAGTCAGTTGCCTTCCCTTTTGAGATTCTACTCATAGTAGTCATTAACTTTTCATCGACCTTTTACCCATCTAAAATCTGCTGTAGCAGGTTTGGCCTTACTTGTAACTCAGCCAAAATAGCTCCATCTGGAGCCAAGGATAGACGGGCATTCAATAATCTCAAAGTTGTGATGGATTTTCTGCTCAAAGCATCAGCAACGACATTTGCCTTCCTAGGATGGTAGTCAATCACACAATCATAGTCTTTCAGGAACTCAATCCATCACCTCTGTCTAAGGTTGAGCTCCTCTGGGTTGGCAAGTATTTCGGACTTTTATGATCTATGTAAATGTAGCACTTTTCACCATATAAGTAGTGCCTCCATATCTTCAGTGCGAAGATAATTGCTGCAAGTTCTAGATCATGGGTAGGGTAATTCTGTTCATGTGGCCTTAGCTGCCTAGAAGCATAGGCGACCACCTTTCCCTCTTGTATCAATACACACCCTAACCCATTATTAGAGGCATCACTATAGACCACAAAATCCTTTCCTGACACTGGCTGTGTTAACACTGGTGCCTCTGTTAACATAGCCTTCAACTTCTCAAAACTGGCCTGACACTTGTCATTCCAGTCAAATCTGACATTCTTGTGTAACAAGTTGGTCATTGGAGTAGCTATTAAAGAAAATCCCTTCACAATTCTTCTGTAATACCCAACTAGCTCCAAGAAACTTTTGACCTTAGTTGTATTTCTGGGAGGCTTCCATTCCATCACTGCTTTTATTTTCTTAGGATCCACTCTAATCCCATCAGCTGACACTATGTGTCCAAGGAATGCAATTTCATTTAACCAGAAGTTACACTTGGACAACTTAGCATACAGCCTCTTTTCTCTCAGGGTTTGCAGAACAATCCTCAAATGCTCATCATATTCTTCCCTTGTCTTGGAATACACCAAAATATCATCAATAAAGACCACTACGAACCGATCTAGGTATGGATGGAAGATACGGTTCATAAGGTCCATGAATGCTGCTGGTGCATTTGTTAGGCCAAAGGGCATCACTAGAAACTCATAATGCCCATACTAGGTCCTAAATGCAGTCTTTGGCACATCTGCATCCTTCACTCTCAACTGATGATACCCTGATCTAAGATCAATTTTGGAAAATACTCCTGCTCCCTTCAACTGATCAAACAGATCATCAATTCTAGGCAACGGATATTTGTTCTTCACAGTCACTTTATTCAACTTCCGGTAATCGATGCACAATCTCAATGTCCCATCCTTCTTCTTTACAAATAGCACTGGAGCTCCCCATGGTGACACACTGAGGCGTATGAACCCCTTATCCAGCAACTCCTGTAACTGGATTTTCAGTTCCTTCAATTCTGTGGGTGCCATCCTATAAGGAGCAATAGAGATTGGTGCTGTACCCGGCAGTATCTCAATAGAAAATTCAACTTCCCTTTCTGGTGGCAAGCTAGGCAATTCTTCAGGGAACACATCTGGGAAGTCTCTTATCGTGGTTATGTCACACAAATTTGGCTTAGCCTGTCTAGCATCCACCACATGTGTTAGGTAGGCTTCACAGCCTTTTCTCATCAGATTTCTTACAACTGTGGCTGAGATAACATTGGATAAGAAATCTGTCCTTTCCCCCACAACTGTGATCTCATTACCTTCAAAAGTTTTCAAGAAAATCCTCTTCAATTTATAATCAACCATTACCTGATGATGTGATAACCAGTCCATTCCCAAAATCACGTCAAACTCATGGAAAGGCAACTCAATCAGGTCTGCCAAGAATTCATACCTTTGAATCCTTAACGGGCAACCCTTGTACACTTTATTCACCACTACACTGTGGCCCAATGGATTAGTGACCAGAATGTCTTGGTCACTCTCCCCTACTAATATCCCCCTTTCTATGGGTAAGTTGATGCAAATGTATGAATGAGTGGATCCTGGATCCACCAATGCATGCACATATGTACTGTAGAGGGAGAACGTACCCCTGATGACGTTTGGGGCATCTTGCTTCTCCTGAGCTCTTATGGCATAGGCTTTGGCAAGTGCTCTGACCTCTGGCCTCTCTACTGGCTCAGATGCAGGTCTCTGTGATGGTTCTACTGCCTCAGATTTGCCAAATTTCCTACCCCTTTGAGGTACAGGAGCAGGTTTGTCTGCTTATGTTAGAGCAGCTGTAGCAGTTTTGCGTGGACAGTTCCTTAACTGATGCTCTATTGACCCACACCTTAGGCAGGCACCCGTCACTCTCCAACATTCCCCCTTATGCCACTTCAGGCAATGCGAACATGCAGAAGTTGCTGGGGCTAGTCCCCTGAACCCCGTCCCTGGAGAGCTGCCCACTGATGGTGTGGACTGACCTCTCCTAGGGGTGAACTGTGGCTTGGGCCCCTGGGACTGACCCTGACCTTGAGGTTGATCTGAACTCTGTGCAGGTAGACCTTTGAACTTCTTTCCTGGTGCAGGAGATGAGCTAGATTGACCCGGGCCCCTCTTCTGCTGTCTCTCTTTTCTAGTTTGCTCACTTATTCTAACTTTCTTAACTTTTAATGCAGCTTCCACTAACTTGGTGAAGTCTGTGATTCCTAAGGCAGTGATCATTATCTTTATGTTGTCATTTAGTCCCTCTTCAAATCTTTTACACCTTTCAGCCTCATTAGAGACTATCTCCCTTCCATAACGGCTCAGTCTGACAAATTCCTTTTCATACTCTACCTGTCACACCTTACCCCTCCGTAAGGCATAACATGATCCTATTGTATACCTAATGAATTACCAAACTTTGTCTATTGATAATCCATTAGATACACTAAAAGGGATTTTAAACCTTTTCTTATTTCTTTTTACAGTGGTAAGCACTTTTGACAGGTGTTAAAAAAAATTTTTTACTGAAGTGAAACTAAATAACAAATCTGAAGTATCAGTAATTTCTGTAAAAATTTCTGCAGAGTGCCGTATGTATTTTGAGCAAAACAGTTCTTCAAAAACCTGTAAAAAGCATTTCTGATATATTTGTTCAATCCCAAACTCCAATATGGCTCAACACAAATAAATTTCTCAACATTTGTCAAACTCAATTCAACATCAATTTTTAGTATTTCCAAAGATAGACTACAAAATGACTGAGTAGTTCAAAAGCTGAGATAAAAAATAAATATATTACAACTTCAGTTTACAACTGCTCAAGACCAAGTATAATATATACATACAATGCACATATATTACAACAAAAATTACAAAAAGGTGGCATACTCAATATACCTGGCAGAATCCCAAAATGTAGCACAAGCAGCCTACTCTGCTGCTCTGTCTGTCTGTCTAGCTGCGACAGCAATGAAAAAGCTATCGCTGAGCCAATGTCTCAGTGGTGCACAACATTAAGAAAATGCAATTTAAAACTATAAATCATAAATCATATAAACTGTGGATACTTAAAATCATAGTTAAATTCAAAAGACAGAGAATGTCATAAAGAATTTAAACTCCATTTCACAATGTCTCAATGAATATTAATAAATTATACACACAGCTTAATCATGATTCCAAAGTCCAATTCATCCCAAAAGCTAATGGCTAATGAGGAATAACATAGCTAGCTAGCAATTATATGAGTACTCATCCTATTCGTCCTCAACTAACACACACCTCAACACTTCAACCAGAGAGGGAATTCAAAGCCAATTCGTCCCACTAGACAAGCTAGCGAGGAATTCAATCAAATATACATGATAGTTGTGGTTTCAAATCATTTACAATATTTTTTAAGCAATAAGTATCCATCAAATTCCATTCAAACAATTTTCTATAATTTAAACAATAACATACAAATTGTCATAATTTATTTCAATTGAAAATTCAAAAGAAATAACTGTTGTGCACAAACCTCTGAAGAGTAGCCTCTTAGCCTTGACTCAGTATTTCTTTCCCCTTCTCTAAGTCTTTGCTAACTGAAACACACAATTTAAAGTGTTTCAGTACTCAGTAAAATTGTCTCTAACAATAAGGTTCAATAATTAAATTTATTTAGTACTATTGCTTTCATTAGTCAACCTATAATGTTGACCTTCGATGCACTCTAGGGGAATAAATTTTAATGTTACCAATATGTCACATTTTATAGTTCTTTAGTGTTGGTACATGTTACCAAATTCATTTTCAAGTGTATTGCATTTTATTGCAATTTATCAGATTTTGGTATGATATTTTAACCTAACCAAATGACCTAGTTCCCTCGGCTTTCGGGTTCTGGTTCGAATTGCAAACTTATTGGTCTAAAATGGCAAGTTATGGTCATTTTACTATTGCTGGACAGATTGAACTAAAATGGCAAACTTAGGTCATTTTTAGGTCATTTCCGATTCTGGCAATTTTTATACCCAAACTTGTGCAAGCATTTTGACTTGCTTATGGTCATTTCTGGGTTTTGTGATCTTTACAAAAGTTATAGCCCTATGTATAAGCTTTCCAACCATATAAATTTCAGGTCATTTGCACCTATTTTGAGTGAGTTATGGCCAAAATACTGACTGCTGTTCAAATGGTTAGTTTTCAGGTTTGCAATGTCAACCAACAATATATACACATAAACACTCCCAATTATTACATACAATTTCCACTACCAAATTACATACATTTTCACTACTATATCATATACATATGCTGCCACTTTTAGTACCATAATTCAACAAACTTTTCATTAATTTATATACTTCCAATCTTTACCATGAGGCTGCCCAAGTAACACATATACATCAAGCTTCCATTTTAACTTTTCAAACTTACAATTCAAACTATATACATGGTAAATCATTCCTATACATTTAAACACTTAATTCAACGCCTCAAAACACCATTTACATAAAGAAATAATTCATTAACCTTAATATTCCATGGCTGCCAAAAACAGTACCTTCCAATAACTCATTAAAACCTCAAAGTTTCTTCATAAATCAACTCACCACAACACCCACACAAACTTTACAAAGAAAGGATGAAGAAATAGTTACTTACCTCTTGTGAGCTTAGCTAAACTTCACCTATTCCTCTTGAAATTACTATCAAATTCTTCTTTGTGATTTTGTGAACAATTTTAATGAAAGAACTTAGTGGAGAAGATGGCTTAAAGTGGATTGCATGAAGCTTGTGGGAGGTGCGGCCATGGAGGATTTGGGAGCTCTAGTTTCGGCTGGTTGGTCCAAAGGTTGAAGATAATGATATCTTATGTCCCAAATGTTGTATTTTAATGTCCCTTAATTTCCCTTAGTGGAGCACTAACTTAGTTTGAAGATTTAATAATCCAAAGTTTCACAATTCACATATTTTACCTCAATTCTTTTACTATTCCTACAATGTACCATAATTTTAATTTTCATGACATTTTTAAAGTTTAAAATCATTTATTTTTAATGGAAATTTAGGTCAAAAGGAAACTCGGGGTGTCAAATGACCATAATGCCCCTCTTTGGGTTGTATTCTCGATTTTTCGGTAACACCGATTTTTGTCGGTTTCTCGATTTTTCATTTTTCTTTGTACTAATTAATTAATTAATTTTTCTTTGACATTTGTAATGTCATTTATACCTCAATAGATGTTTATTTAAGTCTTAAAAATATTTTTCAAGGTTCCTTGCAGTCCAGGGCTAGTCAACGATCCTCGCCGCAACTTCCCGGTGCGGTCACCTATCGCTACGGTTTTTGGCTCATTTAACTTAATTACATTTCATTGCTATTATTTTTCCTTTATTTTTCTTGTATTTTCCTCTATTGTATTTCATTATTTTATGTCTCCTCACTAACATTTAAGTGTAGTTCCAGGCATTCTAGCTGTCCGGACAGACACTGGTCGTCGGAACAGTAGAGCGCACTACCGAATATAGGGGGTGTTACAATTCTCCCCCCCTTAAAATAAATTTCATCCCAAAATTTTATCGAGTTTTAGTCTCTGAACAGCTGTGGGTGCTGTCTCCTCATGTCCTCTTCACATTCCCAAGTAGCTTCTTGGCCTGAATGATGGTTCCACAGCACTTTAGCCAGGGGTATCTGCTTATTTCTTAGCTGTTTCACCTCATATGCCAGAATCTCTATGGGTTCTTCTTCATATGAAAGGTCTGGATTCACCTCAATCTCTTCAACTGATAGAACATGAGATGGGTCAGATTTGTACCTCCTTAACATGGACACATGAAAGACACTATGTATCCTTTCTAGCTCTAGAGGTAATGCCAACTGATATGCCAAAGGACCCACTCTTTCCAGAACCTCATATAGTCCAATGAAATGAGGACTCAGTTTCCCCTTTCTGCCAAAACTCATAATCCTCTTCCAATCCAAGGAGAAACTTTGAGGAATACCTTATCACCCACTACATAGTCAATATCTCTTCTGTTCAGATCAACATAGGACTTCTGATGGTCTGATGCAGCCTTGAGTCGATCTCTGATCAATCTGATCTTTTCCTTTGTCTTCTGAACAATTTCTGGGCCAATCATTTTTCTTTCATCTACTTCATCCCAACATAGGGGAGTTCTGCACTTTCTGCCATACAAAGCTTCATATGGAGGCATCCCAATGCTTGATTGATAGCTGTTGTTATAAGTAAACTCAATCAAAGGCAAGTGTGTATCCCAACTACATTCAAACTCAATCACACAAGTTCATAGCATATCCTCCAAGATCTTAATTACCCTCTCAGACTGGCCATCTGTCTATGGGTGGAATGCCGTGCTGAAGTTCAATCTAGTTCCTAGGGCTCTCTGAAGACTACCCTAGAATCTAGAAGTGAACCTAGGATCTCTATCTGATACAGTCGATACTGGCATTCCATGCAGTTTTACAATCTCATCTATGTACAATCTGGCCAATCTCTCCAAATTATAGTCCATCCGGACTGGCAGAAAGTGAGCAGACTTGTTCAGTCTGTCAACTATAACCCATACTACATCATGACTATTCTGTGTCCTCGAAAGTCCCATCACAAAATCTGTAACACCCTCACTGTAGCAATTCCGTACATTCTACTGTTCCGGTGATCGGTGTCGGTTAGGACAGCTAGAACATCTGGAAAAATAATTAGACTAGAGTGAGGAGTCATAAATAACTCAAATAAGTATAAGAAAAATTAAGGAAAAATTTTAGAAATAAAATACAACCAAGTTAAATGAGCCTGTGCCCTAGCGATGGGTAACCCAGTGGGAAGTTGTGATTCTCGCAACTAGGAGCCCTAGACCCGGGAGAAAATTCATAAAATAATTTTTGAGGCTCCAGAGAAGAGTCATTGAGGTTTCTATGACATTAGAATGCCAAGAAAAGGTTTAGAAAAATTTTTCAATCGGTACAGACAATTTTAGTCTATTAAGCCAAACGGAGGGCATTTTGGTCATTTCGTCTTCGGAGATGATTTTTGACCAACTTGTCCAATTAAGTAAATAATTATTATGACATAAAATAGGAATAAATATTGATGAAAATTAAATTAAAAATGAGTAAAAGAAAAAAGAAAGAAAGATAAACCGACAACTCGGTAAGAGCAAAATTTGGTCAATTAAATTTGAGGGTCCAATATTGACCAAAAGTAAT
Source organism: Hevea brasiliensis (assembly GCF_030052815.1). Lineage (NCBI taxonomy): Eukaryota > Viridiplantae > Streptophyta > Magnoliopsida > Malpighiales > Euphorbiaceae > Hevea > Hevea brasiliensis. The sequence goes on along the minus strand of NC_079495.1, from coordinate 52,321,286 downwards.
GATTATTAATTTAATGAAGCTAAATTAATTTAATTAATTGAAATTATAAAATTAAAAATAATTATTGAAAAGTCAAATTATAATGATTATAAACTTCAAAACAATTTCAAATTTGCCATTCTACTTATTTACCATATTGCCATTAAATATTTAATTATTATATAGGTTCATTATTGAACAAAAAATCTGCATTTTTTCCCTTCTTCTTCCCGTCACTTGCCTTCTTCTCTTCTTCTCTAAAATTCTTCATTAAAAACCCAAAATCCAAAGCTTGAAACCCTAAGTCTCAACCAAATTTTTTCTTGGAAAAATTATAGCCCACCCTAAACTAAAGCCTAATTAGTAGAAAGCACTCAAGAAAACCAAAAGAAATTGAGTTTGGGGCAAGAGGAATTTCAGCCAAGGTGGACCAAGAAGGAGCTTCAAGTTTTTGATTGATTAGAAGGTTGAATTGAAGTTGAGTGAAGCTAAGGAATAAGGTTAGTGCTAGAAATTCTCTTGGAATTTAAAATTTATGCAAGTTGATTTAGGGTTTGCTCAAATATGGAATTTTGTGTTGTGACTTGAATTTGATGATGTTGAGGTTGATTATTGACTATTAAAAGTGTTATAAATGTGAATTGAAGTTTGGAAGTTGGGTGAAATTGAAAATTGGGAGTGCTTCTCTTATGCAGGAAATTTGGACCTATGAGTCCAGGGTATTGTTTGACCTATAACTGAGGTTGTGTGACTCCAATTGGTATGAGGCCAATTAGAGGTGAAACTAGACACATAATGGCATAACTTTTGTGAAGAAACCATGCCCAGAAAACCAAACCAACTTGACCAAAAGTTTGCCCTAATCCGGGTGACCTGCAATCTGCCTGGGCAAAATGACTAAATGAACAGTATTTGGTCATTCGGCCATAACTCAATGTAGCAAGGTCCAATTGACCTGAAACTTTATCAGCAACAAGTTGAGATATAGACCAACAACTTTCATGAAGAAACCTGACCCAAATTATGACCATAACCTAGTCAAATTGCCAACCAAACTTGAGTTACAAAATCTGGTAGAAACAATTTTACCCAGAATTTTGGGTTCTGCCCAATCCGGCCAGCCATGGTTTTTAGGCCATAACTTGAGTTAAAAAACTCCAAATGGAGTGATTCAAAAAATGAAATTCAACTAGACAAAATAAGGAACAACTTTAATGTTGAACATTTTTCCAAATTCCCAATGCAAAAGTGACAAATAGAACAGTAAAGACAAAGCATGAAAACTAAAAATTCTGCCCAATTAACATTAAGCTTGGAAATGGTATTGGCAACCAATACCAACAAATTTTGAATGCAAAATGTGGTATCTTGGAGAACTTAGGTTCAATAAATTTATTATGTATTAAAAAGTCAACAATTTGAGTGAATAGTATTGTGAATAGTAATACAAAGACACAAAGTATAATAACTAAATTGGTAGAGGAAATTAAGGTATGAAATTTGGAATCTATGAAACATTCATCGATTACTTGGAATAGAAATAGTAATTTACCTAAATGACTTAATAAACATTTAAGTTATGTGAGTATATGATTAAGATTTGTATTCCCCTTACTAGTAGGTCTAATAAAACATAAGTAATACCACTTGAATATGAAATGAAATTAAACTAGATGGATTGTTGAGTATAAATAGGATGAGGTTTAGATTAGGATTTATGTTTCCATTACAAATAAGATAATAACACTTTGTATGAGTTATGAATTCATATAAATATTGTAATGAATAAATGAATCACATGAAAATATAAATGAAACATTAGTTCTATTTATAAGAGAAAGGAAGAATGTTTTGAGTACAATGGTATATGAACACCATTGTTGTGAATTGTGATCAATATGAATGATGTAAGAAATGTATGAATAGTATGATGAATGTATAAATTATGAAATTTATTATGAAATAATAAAGTCATAAAACACAATATATTAATATTTAATGATATTATATGCCCTTGTATTGCCTAGACATGTGTGTTAGATTGGATAGTTGGGCATGCCAATAGGGTATTGTTTTAGCAGTGCTGCGAAAGGCCTTATGCCTATATTCATGGCTTTATGCCCGTATTCATGGCTTTTATGCTCGATTATGTGTTATCATGGCTTTTTAGCCATACTGACTGCATACGTGGTTGACGTTCGGCGTCCCATGGTATGACGGCCCGAGGCACCGCGGTGTCCAGTGTCAATGACCCGTTATCCAGTTTAGTCAGCCTATCATAGGTTACTTGGGCAGTGAAATTTATTGAAATAAGTTAAGAATATTAGTAATAAAAAAATATTAGAAATTAAATAAATAAGTAAGATGACCTAAAATAAATTAGAATAGTTATTTATTAGAAAGAATCGAAATGAACTAGACCGATATCAAAATTTACTTATTATGAAACAATCTGAGACAACCTAGCAAGTATAGAGAAAATGCTAAAAGATTAGCAAAGAAAATTATAACATAAATAAATATTGCAAATGTGACTTATATAATAATATAAGCATAAATTTATTATTTTCAGATCATTTTTCTTTGTACATTATTACTGTACATTGGCGAAATAAACACTTTCAAATAAGACTAAATTAGGATAAAACATATTAAATTTTAGAAATCGCATGTGAAGTATAAATAAATCTTAATTATTTGAATTATGTTTTATTTCTATCTTTATTTGTATATTATTTTCTTGTTATATTATTGCACCACTAAGCAGCAATGCTTAGCGCGATGGAATTGTTTCCTTCGCGCAGGTACTGAAGCTAAAACCCAATGGACGTTTGACTGGGAATTTTGAGAGTTTTGATCAGCAGAGTGTCAAAGTTTGTCACCTCCTCAGCAATGCATGTAGATAGGGCCCATATAGATCATATTTTGTATTTTGTATAAAATGCTAGATATTGTATTATAATGTAGATTATGAACAAGTAATTAATAGGAATGCGATGTAAATTAATTAATTAGCTTTTTCATATATAATTAATTTATATATTATGTAAATTATGAAATTTTATAATTATTTTGTAAATTATGTAAATTAAGAAAATTTGAAAATTTTACTTATGTAATTTGAGAATGTTTACATATGAATTGAGTATGAATGGAAATGTATGGAAATGATTATGAAATTGAAATGTATGGATGAGATTTGAAATATGAGAAAATTATGAGAATGATTGATGAGATAATTATGATTAGCATGGATAAGATTTTATTTTAGAAATATTGTTGAATTTCAAACAGGTGAATATTGAAATACGCCAAATGATAATAAAATAAGGGAAACTCCGCTGGTTTCTCCGTCGAAAAATAATTGATATTAAATTAAATGAATTCAAAATTATTTAAAAAAAATAAAGTAAGATAAGTTAGGGTGCTCCAGCACCGATTGTAGCATGCCTTGCTCGGCTACACTGTAGTCGGGTGAGGGGTGTTACATTTATTGGTATCAGAGCACGGTTTAGGCGTTTCTAGGCATAGATAGATAGAATAAGATTATGTGCATAACATGCATTGCATTCATATGAGTTGAGGTGACACTAATGCAGATCTATTTTCATGGTTATTTTAGGTTAAGGTATGGACTCAGAATCACAGAGGGCAGTAGAAGAAGAAGTAGTAAGCTGTATTCCGACTAGGAGTGATATTGAAAATCGGGGAGATCCTGCTCCACCAGTGCAAGAGGTGCCTGTACAACCCCAACAAGCCTTGTTTGAGCAGATGACTGGATTCTTTCGACAGATGACTGGGGTTATTCCACCACTGCCTCAGCAGAAATCACCTCTAGAAAAAATTAGGAAGTATGGAGCTGTAGATTTCAATGGTAGAAAGGAATACGATTCTTCAGCGGCTGAGTATTGGTTAGAAAGGACTGAAAGAGTCCTGCAGCAGCTCCATTGCACACCAGAATAGAGTTTGGAGTGTGTAGTTTCATTGTTACAAGAAGCTGCATATCGGTGGTGGGATGTCGTAACCAAGGTAGTGCCACCAGCCGATGTAACTTGGAAATTCTTTCTGATAGAGTTCAGAAAGAAATATATTAGTTGTGTTTATGAAGAGGAACAGAAGAGGAGTGGTGATCAGCAAAAGAGGAAATTTAGACAGTCTAGTAATAAGAGGCCGAGAGAACAGTTAAGTCAGACATTTGATCAAAGTAGGAGATCCAGACTCAGGCCTATACCCAGAAGAGATCAACCAGAAACACTAGTAGTGAGTGCGCCAGGACTAGCAAGAAAATATGGCCATTGTAACAAGTAGCATAAAGGTGAATGTAGAGGATTGATTGGAGCCTGTTATAGATGTGGGGCCATAGACCATTGACTAAAAGATTGTCCTAAGAGGAATTTACCACGGACCCAAACAGAGGTCGTGGAAGGACCAAGTACAATAGTAACACCACTTCCAAATGTCACCCAAGCCGGAGAGGAGCAAGAAGCCCCAGATGTGAATTTGAGGTAAAGTATTTCCTTTATGATATGCCCAAGTGTATAATGATAGATTCGAAAAGACTAAATAGTACTATATATATAAAAGAAGTAGACAGAGGGAGCAATAGAAAAGTAAAAGAATTATCTCAGAACCCAAAACACCCAGTAAATTTCAAGGACGAAATTTAAATTAGAGGGGAAGAATTGTAACACCCTCACTGTAGCAATTCCGTACATTCTACTGTTTCGGTGATCGGTGTCGGTCCGGACAGCTAGAATATCTGGAAAAATAATTAGACTAGAGTGAGGAGTCATAAATAACTCAAATAAGTATAAGAAAAATTAAGGAAAAATTTTAGAAATAAAATACAACCAAGTTAAATGAGCCTGTGCCCTAGCGATGGGTAACCCAGTGGGAAGTTGCGATTCTCGCAACTAGGAGCCCTAGACCCGGGAGAAAATTCATAAAATAATTTTTGAGGCTCCAGAGAAGAGTCATTGAGGTTTCTATGACATTAGAATGCCAAGAAAAGGTTTAGAAAAATTTTTCAATCGATACAGACAATTTTAGTCTGTTAAGCCAAACAGAGGGCATTTTGGTCATTTCGTCTTCGGAGATGATTTTTGACCAACTTGTCCAATTAAGTAAATAATTATTATGACATAAAATAGGAATAAATATTGATGAAAATTAAATTAAAAATGAGTAAAAGAAAAAAGAAAGAAAGATAAACCGACAACTCGGTAAGAGCAAAATTTGGTCAATTAAATTTGAGGGTCCAATATTGACCAAAAGTGATGATTATTAATTTAATGAAGCTAAATTAATTTAATTAATTGAAATTATAAAATTAAAAATAATTATTGAAAAGTCAAATTATAATGATTATAAACTTCAAAACAATTTCAAATTTGCCATTCTACTTATTTACCATATTGCCATTAAATATTTAATTATTATATAGGTTAATTATTGAACAAAAAATCTGCATTTTTTCCCTTCTTCTTCCCGTCACTTGCCTTCTTCTCTTCTTCTCTAAAATTCTCCATTAAAAACCCAAAATCCAAAGCTTGAAACCCTAAGTCTCAACCAAATTTTTTCTTGGAAAAATTATAGCCCACCCTAAACTAAAGCCTAATTAGTAGAAAGCACTCAAGAAAACCAAAAGAAATTGAGTTTGGGGCAAGAGGAATTTCAGCCAAGGTGGACCAAGAAGGAGCTTCAAGTTTTTGATTGATTAGAAGGTTGAATTGAAGTTGAGTGAAGCTAAGAAATAAGGTTAGTGCTAGAAATTCTCTTGGAATTTAAAATTTATGCAAGTTGATTTAGGGTTTGCTCAAATATGGAATTTTGTATTGTGACTTCAATTTGATGATGTTGAGGTTGATTATTGACTATTAGAAGTGTTATAAATGTGAATTGAAGTTTGGAAGTTGGGTGAAATTGAAAATTGGGAGTGCTTCTCTTATGCAGGAAATTTGGACCTATGAGTCCAGGGTATTGTTTGACCTATAACTGAGGTTGTGTGACTCCAATTGGTATGAGGCCAATTGTAGGTGAAACTAGACACATAATGGCACAACTTTGGTGAAGAAACCATGCCCAGAAAACCAAACCAACTTGACCAAAAGTTTGCCCTAATCCGGGTAACCTGTAATCTGCCTGGGCAAAATGACCAAATGAACAGTATTTAGTCATTCGGCCATAACTCAATGTAGCAAGGTCCAATTGACCTGAACTTTTATCAGCAACAAGTTGAGATATAGACCAACAACTTTCATGAAGAAATCTGACCCAAATTATGACCATAACCTAATCAAATTGCCAACCAAACTTGAGTTACCAAATCTGGCAGAAACAATTTTACCCAGAATTTTGGGTTCTGCCCAATCCGGCCAGCCATGGTTTTTAGGCCGTAACTTGAGTTACAAAACTCCAAATGGAGTGATTCAAAAAAGGAAATTCAACTAGACAAAATAAGAAACAACTTTCATGTTGAACATTTTTCCAAATTCCCACTGCAAAAGTGACAAATGGAACAGTAAAGACAAAGCATGAAAACTGAAAATTCTGCCCAATTAACATTAAGCTTGGAAATGGTATTGGCAACCAATACCAACAAATTTTGAATGCAAAATGTGGTATCTTGGAGAACTTAGGTTCAATAAATTTATTATGTATTAAAAAGTCAACAATTTGAGTGAATAGTATTGTGAATAGTAATACAAAGACACAAAGTATAATAACTAAATTGGTAGAGGAAATTAAGGTATGAAATTTGGAATCCATGAAACATTCATGGATTACTTGGAATAGAAATAGTAATTTACCTAAATGACTTAATAAACATTTAAGTTATGTGAGTATATGATTAAGATTTGTATTCCCCTTACTAGTAGGTCTAATAAAACATAAGTAATACCACTTGAATATGAAATGAAATTAAACTAGATGGATTGTTGAGTATAAATAGGATGAGGTTTAGATTAGGATTTATGTTTCCATTACAAATAAGATAATAACACTTTGTATGAGTTATGAATTCATATAAATATTGTAATGAATAAATGAATCACATAAAAATATAAATGAAACATTAGTTCTATTTATAAGAGAAAGGAAGAATGTTTTGAGTACAACGGTATATGAACACCATTGTTATGAATTGTGATCAATATGAATGATGTAAGAAATGTATGAATAGTATGATGAATGTATAAATTATGAAATTTATTATGAAATAATAAAGTCATAAAACACAATATATTAATATTTAATGATATTATATGCCCTTGTATTGCCTAGACATGTGTGTTAGATTGGATAGTTGGGCATGCCAATAGGGTATTATTTTAGCAGTGCTGCGAAAGGCCTTATGCCTGTATTCATGGCTTTTATGCCCGTATTCATGGATTTTATGCCCAATTATGTGTTATCATGGCTTTTTAGCCATACTGACGGCATACGTGGTTGACGTTCGGCGTCCCATGGTATGACGGCCCGAGACACCGCGGTGTCCAGTTTCAACGACCCGTTATCCAGTTTAGTCAGCCTGTCATAGGTTACTTGGGCAGTGAAATTTATTGAAATAAGTTAAGAATATTAGTAATAAAAAAAATATTAGAAATTAAATAAATAAGTAAGATGACCTAAAATAAATTAGAATAGTTATTTATTAGAAAGAATCGAAATGAACTGGACCGATATCAAAATTTACTTATTATGAAACAATCTGAGACAACCTAGCAAGTATAGAGAAAATGCTAAAAGATTAGTAAAGAAAATTATAATATAAATAAATATTGCAAATGTGACTTATATAATAATATAAGCATAAATTTATTATTTTCAGATCATTTTTCTTTGTACATTATTATTGTACATTGGCAAAATAAACACTTTCAAATAAGACTAAATTAGTATAAAACATATTAAATTTTAGAAATCGCATGTGAAGTATAAATAAATCTTAATTATTTGAATTATGTTTTATTTCTATCTTTATTTGTATATTATTTTCTTGTTATGTTATTGCACCACTAAGAAGCAATGCTTAGCGCGATGGAATTGTTTCCTTCGCGCAGGTACTGAAGCTAGAACCCAATGGACGTTTGACTGGGAATTTTGAGAGTTTTGATCAGCAGAGTGTCAAAGTTTGTCACCTCCTTAGCAATGCATGTAGATAGGGCCCATATAGATAATATTTTGTATTTTGTATAAAATGCTAGATATTGTATTATAATGTAGATTATGAACAAGTAATTAATAGGAATGCGATGTAAATTAATTAATTAGCTTTTTCATATGTAATTAATTTATATATTATGTAAATTATGAAATTTTGTAATTATTTTGTAAATTATGTAAATTAAGAAAATTTGAAAATTTTGCTTATGTAATTTGAGAATGTTTACATATGAATTGAGTATGAATGGAAATGTATGGAAATGATTATGAAATTGAAATGTATGGATGAGATTTGAAATATGAGAAAATTATGAGAATGATTGATGAGATAATTATGATTAGCATGGATAAGATTTTATTTTAGAAATATTGTTGAATTTCAAACAGGTGAATATTGAAATATGCCAAATGATAATAAAATAGGGGAAACTCCGCTGGTTTCTCCGTCGAAAAATAATTGATATTAAATTAAATGAATTCAAAATTATTTTAAAAAAATAAAGTAAGATAAGTTAGGGTGCTCTGGCACCGATTGTAGCATGCCTTGCTCGGCTACACTGTAGTCGGGTGTGGGGTGTTACAAAATCCATAGTTATCCGTTCCCATTTCCACTCTGGTACTGGCAATGGATGTAATAAACCAGCTGGTACTTGATGTTCTGCCTTCACTTGCTGACAAGTTAGGCATTTAGAAACAAAATCAGCTACATCCCTTTTCATACCCATCCACCAGTAATGTAACACCCTAAGCAAATCCCACATCGGCAAAACACGAGAGAGATGCTCGGTTTATAAGTTGGTGGTTCGTAACCCCTAGTGACGCATTTTAAAACTGTGAGGGCTTCGATCCAGAGCAGATAATATCACTAGTGGGCTGGGCCATTACATTTGTGGTATCAAAGCCGCTCCGTGTGTAACCTTGGGCGATGGTGGGGCAAACCTCAGCGAGGACGCTGAGTCCCATAAGGGGGGTGGATTGTAATACCTTAGGCAAATCCCATATCGACAAAACACGGGAGAGATGCTGGGTTTATAAGTTGGTGGTTCATAACCCCTAGTGACGCGTTTTAAAACCGTAAGGGTTTCGGCCCAGAGTGGAAAATATCACTAGTGGGCTGGGCCGTTACATTTGTGGTATCAGAGCCGCTCCGCGTGCAACCTTGAGCGATGGTGGGGCAAACCTGAGGGAGGACGCTGAGTCCCATAAGGGGGGTGGATTGTAACACCCTAGGCAAATCCCACATCAGCAAAACACGGGAGAGATGCTGGGTTTATAAGTTGGTGGTTCGTAACCCCTAGTGACGCGTTTTAAAACCGTGAGGGCTTCGGTCCAGAGTGAACAATATCAAAGCTGCATGCTAAGTTGTCCATGTGTGACTTTTGGTTGAATGAGATTGCATTCCTTGGACACATAGTGTCAGCTGATGGGATTAGGGTGGATCCCAAGAAAATAGAAGCGGTGATGGAATGGAAGCCTCCCAGAAATACAACTGAGGTCAGAAGTTTCTTAGGGCTAGCTGAGTATTATAGAAGATTTATGAACAGATTTTCCTTAATAGCTGCTCCAATAACCAAGTTGTTACACAAGAATGTCAGATTTGACTGGAATGACAAGTGTCAGACCAGTTTTGAGAAGTTAAAGGCTATGTTGATAGAGGCACCAGTGTTAACACAGCCAGTGTCGGGAAAGGACTTTGTGGTCTACAGTGATGCCTCGCATAATGGGTTAGGGTGTGTATTGATGCAAGAGGGGAAGGTGGCCGCCTATGCTTCTAGGCAGTTAAGGCCACATGAATAGAATTACCCTACCCATGATCTAGAACTTGTAGCAATTATCTTCGCACTGAAGATATGGAGGCACTACTTGTATAGTGAAAAGTGCTACATTTACACAGACCACAGGAGTCTAAAATACTTGCCAACCCAGAAGGAGCTCAACCTTAGACAGAGGCGATGGATTGAGTTCCTGAAGGACTATGATTGTGTAATTGACTACCATCTTGGGAAGGCAAATGTAGTTGCAGATACTTTGAGTAGAAAATCCATCACAGCTTTGAGATCATTGAATGCCCGTTTATCCTTAGCTCGAGATGGAACTATTTTGGCTGAGTTGCAAGTGAGGCCAAACCTGCTACAGTAGATTTTTAGATGGGCAAAAGGTAGATGAGAAATTAATGACTACTGTGAGTAAAATCTCAGAAGGGAAAGCAACTGACTATGAGATGAAAGCAACTGACTATGAGATGAAAGCAGATGGGTGTCTGTACTACAAAGGATGAGTATGTGTACCAGATGATGGGGAATTGAAAGCCAGTATTCTGAAAGAAGCACACACTAGTGTTTATGCTATGCATCCAGGAAGTACAAAAATGTATCATGATCTGAAACTTCAGTATTGGTGGCCTGGTATGAAGAAGGACATAGCTGACTATGTGACTAAATGCTTGACATGTCAGTAAGTCAAGGCAGAACATCAAGTTCTATCGGGTTTGCTACAGCCTATACACATACCTGAATGGAAATGGGATCGGGTTACCATGGATTTTGTAAGTGGTCTACCTTTCACCCAGAAGAAGCATGATGCAGTATGGGTGATAGTAGATGATAGATTGACGAAGTCAGCACACTTTCTACCAGTAAGGACTGACTACTCATTGGAGAAGTTAGCAAAATTATATATCAGTGAGATAGTTAGACTGCATGGAATTCCATTTTTTATCATATCTGATCAAGACCCAAGGTTTACATCGAGATTTTGGAAGAAGTTGCATGAGTCCTTGGGTACACAACTCCACTTCAGTACAGCTTTCCATCCTCAGACGGATGGGCAATCAGAAAGAGTAATACAGGTAAACAATTGAAACCAATTGAACTAATACAAATATTGAACTGAAATGATAATAATAAAGTGAAATATATGTCAGGTCCTTGAGGATATGTTGAGGAGTTGTGTCATTGAGTTTGAGGGAAGTTGGGATAGATACCTCCCACTGGCAGAATTTGCATACAATAATAGCCACCAAGCTAGTATTCAAATGGCTCCATATGAAGCACTGTATGGGAGGAAATGTAGAACTCCAGTGTGCTGGACTGAATTAGGCAAAGATAAACTGGTAGGGCCAGACCTGGTGAAACAGACTGAGGAGAAGGTAAAACTAATCAAAGCCAATCTAAAGGTTGCCTCAGACAGACAGAAATCCTATGCCGACTTGAAGAGAAAAGAAATAGAATATGCGGTTGGCGATAAAGTGTTCCTCAAGGTGTCACCATGGAAGAAGGTACTAAGGATTGGAAGAAAAGGTAAGTAAAGCCCTAGGTTCATTGGCCCATATTAAGTCATTGAACATGTGGGTCCAGTGGTCTATAGGCTAGCTTTACTGTAACACCCCTAAGTTCGGTAGTGCGTTCTACTGTTCCGGTGACCAGTGTTGTCCGGACAGCTAGGATGCCTAGAACTACACTTCGTTATGAGTGAGGAGACATAAAATAATGAAATACAAGAAAAGAAAATACAAGAAAAAAACAAAGGAAAAATAATAACAAAGAAATGTAACCAAGTTAAGCGAGCCGAGAACCCTAGCGATGGGTGACCGCACCGGGAAGTCACGGCGTGGACCGTTGACTAGCCCTGGACTGCGGGGAACCCTGGAAAACATTTTTAGGACTTAAATAGACCCTTATTGAAGAATAAATCTCATTAGAAAGATCAAAGAAAAATTAAATAATTATTACAAAGAAAAGTGAGAAATCGAAAAACAGACAAAACCCGGTGTTACCGAAAAATTGGGAATGCAACCCGAACAGGGGCATTATGGTCATTTGACATCCCGAATTATCTGTTGACCTAAATGTCCATTAAAAATAAATAATATTACACTTAGAAAATAAAATGAAAAATTAGTTTAGTGGTATCTAATGCAAATAACCAAAAGTGGAGTGAAAGTGTGTAATTAGCACATTAAACATATTAAATGAATTAACTAATGTGAGTGGACCACTAAGGGATTTTAAAATGTATTAAGTGGGCAGATTGCTCCACTAAAATATCATCTTCAACATTAGAAACCTCCATTGCCGTGAATGAAAAGCTCCCAAAACCTCCATGGCCATTTTTCTTCAAGATTGATCCACTCCTTCATTTCACCTCTAATCACCAAGGTAGCTTCATTAAAAATTGTCCCCACATCACAAGGAAGAGTTTGATACCAAAATCGAGAAGTTTAGTGAAGGTTTAACAAGTCCCAACCAAAGGTAAGTTTGTATTTTTGAACATTGCTTTGTTAAACTTTGTATACTTGTTATGGGTGTTTGAATTGTGAAGGAAATTTTTAAGTTTGAGGAGTTATTGATATGTCCATTTTGGACAGCCATGGAGTTATATGTTTAATGAAATGTTTATACATATATTTGATGAGAAATTATATTGATTAGGGTGATTTAATGTCCAAGTAAATTAATTCCACATGTATATGGTAATTGTGCACTTGGAATGGAAATTGATGAATTGTAGGACACTTTGGCATTGTGGGACAATTCGGCAGCCTTGGGACACTTTGATAAATGTATGAGTTCATGAAGGTATTGGCAGAATATTGACATTGAGGATTGATGGATATGTATATAGATTGGTTGTGTAAAGTGTATGTAAGAATGAGTAATGTTTAGGTGTATATGTGATTGTAGTTAGAGTTTGTAAATTTAAGTTTCAATTGGTGTATTGAGGATAATTGTAATCTGCCCAAAGTGACTTTAAAGTGAAGAGGTATGTGGTTTTGGTAATGTACCAAAACAGAATTGGTAAGGGAAGTTGACATATAGCAATTAAATGTGTAATGGATACATGTATAAGTAAGGTAATTAAGGGCAGTATGCATTTTAGCCTATAACTTTAAATGTGTAACCTCAATTGATATGAGACCAATTGGAGGTGAAATTAGGCACAAAATGTACCAACTTTCATTAAGAAAGCATACCAAAATTCTACTTGCAAGGTGACATAAAAAAATGACCAATTCGGATTAGGTGCAATTGAAACCTGAAAACTGACCAATTGGGCAGCAGTTAGTGTTTAGGCCATAACTCACTCAAAACAGGTCCAATTGATCTGAAATTTTAACCATGAATAGTTAAGATCCATACCTACAAGTCTTATGAAGACACCAAAGCTCAGAAATGACCATAAGCAAGTCAAACAGCTTGCACAAGTTCGGGTCCAAAAACTGGCCGAACCAAAGTTGACCAAATTGACCTAAAATGACCTAATTTGATGCCATTTGACCAGCAATAGTAAAATGACCATAACTTGGTCTACATAACTCAGAATGACCTGAAATTTTTCCCCGCGTGCAATAAGACATAGATCTACAAGTTTGTAGTTTTGACCGAAACCTGAAAACCGAGGGAACTAGGTCTTCCGGCTAGGTCAAACTAGTATACCGAAATCCAGCAAGTTGCATTAAAATGCACTAAACAAGGAAATGAGTTTGGTAAAACGTACCAACCCTAAAACCCTATCGAATGTGACATATTAATGACACTAAAACCTAAATTACCTAGAACACATCGAGGGTCAGTATATTAGGTGATTAAGCAAATAATAGCTTTCAGTGAATTATTTGTCAAACATTATCGATAGAGACAGTTTAATTTAGTACTGAAACACTTCAAATTGTGTTTCTCAGTTAGTAAAGACTCAGGGAAAGGGAAGGAAACACTAAGTCCAGACCAGGAGACAGTCATCAGAGGTTTGTGCATAACTAGTTTTTAACTGATTTTGTTTTGAATATTTCATATGATTAAATGACATATTTTTTTTTTATATTATGTTTAACAAGCATTAGATTTAATTCAATGATTATTGAAAATTGTTATAGTATGTATGAATTTAGCTTTGTGAAATGGTATTTCCACAAGTATTAAGTATTGTTATGGATTGAATAAATTATGTTTTGGAAAATTGTGATAGAACATGTTTTGAATTGTGATGGTAATTTTCATGGAAAATGCAAATTTATGATTTGAATTGTGATGAGCATAAAAATTATTGGATATTGGAATTGACTTTGAATCGAATTATATTGTGATTTATGCTCACTAAAAGGATTGTGATATTGTTTTATATCTCACTATAGATGCTTGACTAGGTTATTACCCGTCTCTCTCATTTGTTGAGAAGACAATGGAGTTAGTTGTTTTTTGATTACCATGGTACGTGCACAGGCTTAGATTTTCCTCTGATTTGAGGTTAGATCTAAGTTTATTTTATCGTTATGGCCCTTGTGGAAGATTCATTATTGTGATGGTACTGTGCACGATGATTCGAGCTCCCCGACCATAGGGAGTTAGAATCTGATTCGACCTCCCCGACCATAGGGAGTTAGAATCACATCGAAGATGGCCCTATCGGATTAGTCTTGCATAGTTAGTGAGATAAAGATTGATTTTTGAGATACAACATGGTTTTGAGATAAAGATTGATTTTTGAGATACAACATGGTTTTGAGATAAAGATTGACTTTTGAGATACATAATGATTTTTGAGATACAGAATGGCTTTTGAATGGTAAAGAATTGTGATTTCAATTATGGTTTATGTATAATTGATTTTGTTGGAATTACTTAAATGGTTAGTCATGATTTGATAAATTGAATTTCGTGATCAAAGTCATTTTATACAAATGATTTACATTATTGGCAATGAATATTTTGAGTTTTGGAATTTGATGAGTATTCAGATTTCCAAATTATTTACTGTAAATTTTGTCAATGTATATTGTACTATATTTTAAATTATAGTTGTGCACCACAGAGTTCACCACTCAGCGATAGCTTTGTATGCTGTTGCAGGTAAGAAGAGCATAGAGCAGTGAGTAAGTTTCTTTGAAGACACTTTCAGATCAGCTCTAGGTATATTATAGGTATACCCATGTACATAGGTCTGATGTATGTATGTAATAATATGTATGTAAATTATTTGAGCAGTTGTAAATTAAAATTGTACATTGAAGTTATAAAGTGAATTATGAGTTATTTTGACTTGTAAAATTTGTATTATATTTCTTTTATCTCATCTTTTGAAAATACTGAAAAATTGTTGTGGATTGAGTTGAGAAAAATATTGTGTCGAATTTGTTGGAGTTGAGATTTGGAAAAATATTGAAGTGCTTTTTACAGGTTTTCTGAAGAACTGTTTTATCCAAAATACAGATGGCACTCTGCCAAAATTTTTACAGAAATTCCAAATAAGTCAAATGTGTTAGTTCTATCACTTCAGTTCATAAAAGTTTTTAACACCTGTAAATAGTGCTCACCACTGTGAATGAAGTAAGAAAAGTTTTTAAAATCCCTTGTAGTGTATTTAATGGGTTACCAGTAGACAGAGTTGGTAATTCATTAGGTATACTACGGGATCATGTTATGCCTTACAGAGGGGTAGGGTGTGACATGTTTAAGTGGTATCAGAGCAATGGTTTTAAAGTGAATTTCGAACTATGAATTTGAAATCTTTTTGTCAAAACTACAACTGCTCAAATGTTTGATACATATAGTACATTTACATCATAAATGTGAACTAATGGAGAGGAATCTCCTTGTGTTGGTTGTACAGGAATAGAAAATTCTGTGAAAAAAATGGAAGAGAAAAATGAGACAATAGAACAGTCTGTGATGGCAGAAGAACAAGTTGAGGCCCCAGCTCCACAAAATGTCGAAGGCCCCGACTGCAGCTTTACGGTACAAATTACTGCACAAATGGCCCAGCAAATGGCCACTTTCTTTCAACAACTGGCTGATAATCTGTCAGCCCAAGCCCAAGTACAAACCCAACCCCCACAAGGGCAGTGTGAAATGGAAAAGAGGGAGAAACCTATGGGTCAGAGTTTGAACAGTAATTTGGGGAAGAGAAAAGAATTTGAGGAACCCCGAGCTCAGAAATATGATAGAGGCGGATCATCAGGGCAGAGACCACCAAGATCTAGTCGTCGAACAACCAGAAGTTCCTATCCTGCCCGTTTCTGCCATGTTTGTGGTAAGCTACATGGAGGTATTTATCGTAAGGCCTCTGGAGCCTGTTACAATTGTGGAAAACTTGGACACTTTGCTAAAGATTGTGCTAAACCACCTCGATCTGCTCTCCGGAGTTCACAGACCGTCAGTCAGAGTCAAGATAGAAATAGAGTTGGTACTCCTCACCACTATAACACAGTGAATCAACCCGAATATAGTAGCGCACCAGTAGGAGTGTCCACTATGTGCCAAGGAGAAAGAGTAGAAACTTCAGATGTAGCTGCTGGTAAGTTCTTAATTTTTGAAAGAAACAATTAGTTATTATTTGATCCCAGCACTACTTAGTTGTGTGTTAGTGTCAGAACTATATGTTCTGTTGTTATTCCTTTACATGGGAACGAATTTTGATGTATTAGTGACTAGTCCTTTAGGATAATACCTACAATAAAAAGTATGATTGACATTAATTTTGGAAGAATTGCTAGCTAAAAGTATTTTCTAACATACCATAAATTATAAAGCTAATTAACGAGCCTACTTAATGTAAGGCAAGAGGACCTAAAAGTAAGTTACAGTAATAGAATTGCTCTAGATGAGGGCAAAGATGTTACTGTTAGTAATTATTAATGGAAATTGTAATCAGAATCAGTTTGGGATATTAGTGGATTCGAGAAAGATAAGATGTTAGAAAACCTAGCCCATGAGGTTATAACGTAGTAACTATGTAATGTTCTCGATGTTTGTATTGTAAGTCGCAGACACTGATCGACACGGTATTATTGTGTAGAGCTATGTACTTCCTCGTGATACAGTAAATTAAGAATATTTGTAAGTAATCTATAAATTGATACAGTTGCACCCGAATAGAGTACTATTACTAGAAATAAATGTGAAAATTTTAGTCAGAAATGTAAAACTTCAGAACTAGCCTATCAAACGACTACACTTGTAAGTTAGCTAGAGTCAGTGACTCAGTTATATTAATGTGAATTACCTGTACCACAGTAATTGCTATAAGCTTAAAGATATCAAGATTTACTTATCATCCTCAAACGGATGGACAAATAAACAAGTGATTCAGGTAAATTTTGAAACTTGTTGAGTTTCTATAAATAATAAAATGAAATGATAATAATAACCTGTAAAATGGAATAAACCCTCGAGAATATACTGAGAACTTCTATCCTTGAATCCGAGAGATATGAGACAGATACATCCCATTAACAGAATTTGTATACAATAATATGTGTCATGCTAGCATACGAACGGCACCCTATGAAACATTGTAAGGGAACGAATAACTATGGATTTTGTGATGAAACTTCCGAGGACACAGAATAGTCAAGATGCAGTATAGGTCATAATTGACAGACTAACCAAGTCTGCTCACTTTTTGCCAGTCCGGATGGACTATAGCCTGGAAAGATTGGCCAGATTGTACGTATATGAGATTGTAAAACTGCATGGAGTGCCAGTATCAATTGTATCTGATAGGGATCCTAGGTTCACTTCTAGATTCTGGGGTAGTCTTCAGAGAGCCCTAGGAACTAGATTGAACTTCAAAGACAAAGATTCCACCCACGCATGGATGGCCAACCTGAAAGGGTTATTCAGACATTGGAGGATATGCTACGGGCTTGTGTGATTGAATTTGAAGGTAGTTGGGATACACACTTGCCTTTGATTGAGTTTGCTTATAACAACAGCTACCAATCAAGCATTGGAATGCCTCCATATGAAGCATTGTATGGCAGGAAGTGCAGAACTCCCTTATGTTGGGATGAAATAGGTGAAAGGAAGATGATTGGGCCAGAAATTGTTCAGCAAACAGAGGAAAAGATCAGATTAATTAGAGATAGACTCAAGGCTGCATCAAACCGTCAGAAGTCCTATGTTGATTTGAAAAGAAGAGATATTGAATATGAAGTGGGTGATAAGGTATTCCTCAAAGTTTCTCCTTGGAAGAGGATTATGAGATGTTGCAGAAAGGGGAAACTGAGTCCTCGTTTCATCGGACCATATGAGGTTCTGGAAAGAGTGGGTCCTTTGGCATATCGATTGGCATTACCTCCAGAGCTAGCAAGGATACACAGTGTCTTCCATGTGTCCATGTTAAGGAGGTACAGATCCGACCCATCTCATTTACTATCAGTTGAAGAGATTGAGGTAAATCCAGACCTCTCATATGAGGAAGAACCCATAAAAATTCCGGCTTATGAGGTGAAGCAGCTGAGGAACAAACAGATACACCTGGTTAAAGTGCTGTGGAACCATCATTCAGGCCAGGAAGCTACTTGGGAACGTGAAGAGGATATGAGGAGACAGTACCCACAGTTGTTCAGAGACTAATGCCAAGTAAAATTTCGAGACGAAATTTATTTAAGGGGGGGAGAATTGTAACACCCCTAAGTTCGGTAGTGCGTTCTACTGTTCCGGTGTCCAGTGTTGTCCGGACAGCTAGGATGCCTAGAACTACACTTCGTTATGAGTGAGGAGACATAAAATAATGAAATACAAGAAAATAAAATACAAGAAAAAAACAAAGGAAAAATAATAACAAAGAAATGTAACCAAGTTAAGCGAGCCGAGAACCCTAGCGATGGGTGACCGCACCGGGAAGTCACGGCGTAGACCGTTGACTAGCCCTGGACTGTGGGGAACCCTGGAAAACATTTTTAGGACTTAAATAGACCCTTATTGAAGAATAAATCTCATTAGAAAGATCAAAGAAAAATTAAATAATTATTACAAAGAAAAGTGAGAAATCGAAAAACAGACAAAACCCGGTGTTACCGAAAAATCGGGAATGCAACCCGAACAGGGGCATTATGGTCATTTGACATCCCGAATTATCTGTTGAACTAAATGTCCATTAAAAATAAATAATATTACACTTAGAAAATAAAATGAAAAATTAGTTTAGTGGTATCTAATGCAAATAACCAAAAGTGGAGTGAAAGTGTGTAATTAGCACATTAAACATATTAAATGAATTAACTAATGTGAGTGGACCACTAAGGGATTTTAAAATGTATTAAGTGGGCAGATTGCTCCACTAAAATATCATCTTCAACATTAGAAACCTCCATTGCCGTGAATGAAAAGCTCCCAAAACCTCCATGGCCATTTTTCTTCAAGCTTGATCCACTCCTTCATTTCACCTCTAATCACCTAGGTAGCTTCATTAAAAATTGTCCCCACATCACAAGGAAGAGTTTGATACCAAAATCGAGAAGTTTAGTGAAGGTTTAACAAGTCCCAACCAAAGGTAAGTTTGTATTTTTGAACATTGCTTTGTTAAACTTTATATACTTGTTATGGGTGTTTGAATTGTGAAGGAAATTTTTAAGTTTGAGGAGTTATTGATATGTCCATTTTGGACAGCCATGGAGTTATATGTTTAATGAAATGTTTATACATATATTTGATGAGAAATTATATTGATTAGGGTGATTTAATGTCCAAGTAAATTAATTCCACATGTATATGGTAATTGTGCACTTGGAATGGAAATTGATGAATTGTAGGACACTTTGGCATTGTGGGACAATTCGGCAGCCTTGGGACACTTTGATAAATGTATGAGTTCATGAAGGTATTGGCAGAATATTGACATTGAGGATTGATGGATATGTATATAGATTGGTTGTGTAAAGTGTATGTAAGAATGAGTAATGTTTAGGTGTATATGTGATTGTACTTAGACTTTGTAAATTTGAGTTTTAATTGGTGTATTGAGGATAATTGTAATCTGCCCAAAGTGACTTTAAAGTGAAGAGGTATGTGGTTTTGGTAATGTACCAAAACAAAATTGGTAAGGGAAGTGGACATATAGCAATTAAATGTGTAATGGATACATGTATAAGTAAGGTAATTAAGGGCAGTATGCATTTTAGCCTATAACTTTAAATGTGTAACCTCAATTGGTATGAGACCAATTGGAGGTGAAATTAGGCACAAAATGTGCCAACTTTCATTAAGAAAGCATACCAAAATTCTACTTGCAAGGTGACATAAAAAAATGACCAATTCGGATTAGGTGCAATTGAAACCTGAAAACTGACCAATTGGGCAGCAGTTAGTGTTTAGGCCATAACTCACTCAAAACAGGTCCAATTGACTTGAAATTTTAACCATGAATAGTTAAGATCCATACCTACAAGTATTATGAAGACACCAAAGCCCAGAAATGACCATAAGCAAGTCAAACAGCTTGCACAAGTTCGGGTCCAAAAACTGGCCGAACCAAAGTTGACCAAATTGACCTAAAATGACCTAATTTGATGCCATTTGACCAACAATAGTAAAATGACCATAACTTGGTCTACATAACTCAGAATGACCTGAAATTTTGCCCCGCGTGCAATATGACATAGATCTACAAGTTTTTAGTTTTGATCGAAACCTGAAAACCGAGGGAACTAGGTCGTCCGGCTAGGTCAAACTAGTATACCGAAATCCAGCAAGTTGCATTAAAATGCACTAAACAAGGAAATGAGTTTGGTAAAACGTACCAACCCTAAAACCCTATCGAATGTGACATATTAATGACACTAAAACCTAAATTACCTAGAACACATCGAAGGTCAGTATATTAGGTGATTAAGCAAATAATAGCTTTCAATGAATTATTTGTCAAACATTATCGATAGAGACAGTTTAATTTAGTACTGAAACACTTCAAATTGTGTTTCTCAATTAGTAAAGACTCAGGGAAAGGGAAGGAAACACTGAGTCCAGACTAGGAGACAGTCATCAGAGGTTTGTGCACAACTAGTTTTTAACTGATTTTGTTTTGAATATTTCATATGATTAAATGACATATTTTCTTATATATTATGTTTAACAAGCATTAGATTTAATTCAATGATTATTGAAAATTGTTATAGTATGTATGAATTTAGCTTTGTAAAATGGTATTTCCACAAGTATTAAGCATTGTTATGGATTGAATAAATTATGTTTTGGAAAATTGTGATAGAACATGTTTTGAATTGTGATGGTAATTTTCATGGAAAATGCAAATTTATGATTTGAATTGTGATGAGCATAAAAATTATTGGATATTGGAATTGACTTTGAATCGAATTATATTGTGATTTATGCTCACTAAAAGGATTGTGATATTGTTTTATATCTCACTATAGATGCTTGACTAGGTTATTACCCGTCTCTCTCATTTGTTGAGAAGACAATGGAGTTAGTTGTGTTTTGATTACCATGGTACGTGCACAGGCTTAGATTTTCCTCTGATTTGAGGTTAGATCTAAGTTTATTTTATCGTTATGGCCCTTGCGGAAGATTCATTATTGTGATGGTACTGTGCATGATGATTCGAGCTCCCCGACCATAGGGAGTTAGAATCTGATTCGACCTCCCCGACCATAGGGAGTTAGAATCACATCGAAGATGGCCCTATCGGATTGGTCTTGCATAGTTAGTGAGATAAAGATTGATTTTTGAGATGCAACATGGTTTTGAGATAAAGATTGATTTTTGAGATACAACATGGTTTTGAGATAAAGATTGACTTTTGAGATACATAATGATTTTTGAGATACAGAATGGCTTTTGAATGGTAAAGAATTGTGATTTCAATTATGGTTTATGTATAATTGATTTTGTTGGAATTACTTAAATGGTTAGTCATGATTTGATAAATTGAATTTCTTGATCAAAGTCATTTTATACAAATGATTTACATTATTGGCAATGAATATTTTGAGTTTTGGAATTTGATGAGTATTCAGATTTCCAAATTATTTACTGTAAATTTTGTCAATGTATATTGTACTATGTTTTAAATTATAGTTGTGCACCACTGAGTTCACCACTCAGCGATAGCTTTGTATGCTGTCGCAGGTAAGAAGAGCATAGAGCAGTGAGTAAGTTTCTTTGAAGACACTTTCAGATCAGCTCCAGGTATATTATAGGTATACCCATGTACATAGGTCTGATGTATGTATGTAATAATATGTATGTAAATTATTTGAGCAGTTGTAAATTAAAATTGTACATTGAAGTTGTAAAGTGAATTATGAGTTATTTTGACTTGTAAAATTTGTATTATATTTCTTTTATCTCATCCTTTGAAAATACTGAAAAATTGTTGTGGATTGAGTTGAGAAAAATATTGTGTCGAATTTTGTTGGAGTTGAGATTTGGAAAAATATTGAAGTGCTTTTTACAGGTTTTCTGAAGAACTGTTTTATCCAAAATACAGATGGCACTCTGCCAAAATTTTTACAGAAATTCCAAATAAGTCAAATGTGTTAGTTCTATCACTTCAGTTCACAAAAGTTTTTAACACCTGTAAATAGTGCTCACCACTGTGAATGAAGTAAGAAAAGTTTTTAAAATCCCTTGTAGTGTATTTAATGGGTTACCAGTAGACGGAGTTGGTAATTCATTAGGTATACTACGGGATCATGTTATGCCTTACAGAGGGGTAGGGTGTGACATTTACCACCAGAGCTGGATAAGATCCACAATGTGTTCCACGTATCTATGTTAAGAAGATACCGCTTAGATCCTTCACATGTCATCTCCATGGAAGAAATTGAAGTACAACCGGATTTGACATATGAAGAAGAAACCATACGGATCCTGGCTCGGGAAGTGAAAGAGTTGAGGAATAAGCAGATTCCACTGGTGAAAGTGCTTTGGAGGCACCACAACACTGAGGAGGCAACTTGGGAAAGTGAAGAGATGATGAGGCAACAGTTCCCTCAACTATTTGCATCAGGTAAATTTCGAGGACGAAATTTAAATTAGAGGGGAAGTGTTGTAACACCCTCCTTATAGCAACTCCATACATTCTACTATTCCGGTGACCAGTATCAGTCCAGACAGTTAGAACGTCCGGAAAAATATTTAAACTAAAGTGAGGAACCATAATTAACTCAAATATTAATAAGAAAAATTTAGGAAAAATTTTAGAAATAAAATACAACCAAGTTAAATGAGCCGGTGCCCTAGAGATGGGTAACCTAGTAGGAAGTTGCGGTTCTCGCAACTAGGAGCCCTAAACCTGGGGGAAAATTCATAAAATAATTTTTGGGACTCTAGAGAAGGGTCATTGAGGTTTCTATGACATTAAAATGCCAAGAAAATGCTTAGAAAAATTTTTCAATCGGTATAAACAATTTTAGTCTGTTAAGCCAAACGGAGGGCATTTTGGTCATTTCGTCTTCAGAGATGATTTTTGGCCGACTTGTCCAGTTAAGTAAATAATTATTATGACATAATATGTGAATAAATATTGCTAAAAATTAAATTGAAATTTAGTAGACAAGAAAAGGAAAGAAAATTAAAGGAATTAGAATTATGACATCATTATGATGTCATTAAAAATCCTCCCACCCAATCAAACTTTGACACATGGCATTAACTTTTTTAAAATAACTTAATAGGCAGAAATAAAGAAATAAAAATCAGTTTCTTCTTCAACCTTTGGGCAGCCAAAAAACGTGGAGAGAGAGAGAGAGGAAGGAAAACTCCATTAAAGCTTTTCCAAGCTTTGGTTCACCCATTAAACTACCTCAAAACCCTAGCCTCCCTTCACAAGAACTCATCCTCACACCTAGAACAAGCTTTGGACAGCAAAAAGAAGGGAAGAAAGTAAAGTTTTGAAGCCTTGGAAAGTGCCTAAGTCAAGGTTAGTGCCAATTTCTTCTAAAAATTTTGTGTATGGCTGCCATTGAACATGATTTTGGTGTTGAAATTCATGGAATGCATGTGTATAAAAATTTTAGTTGTTGGAGTTAGGGTTTGAGGCACAAAACTTGGATTTTGTTCATGTGTTGGTGAATGAAAGTTTAAATGGCCAATTAGTGACCATTTGGCTGTGTATGATGAGGAATTGAAGTGAGTTGAGGCTTGGCATTTGTGTATGGGTGAGCTGCCTTGGCTGACTTGCAGGACTGAGCATGAGTCTAGTAGGTTTGGACAGCTATAAATGGAGTTGTAGAGGTTTAATTGGTGCAAGAACAATTGGACATGAAACTAGATACATAATAGCACAACTTTGGTGAAGAAACCCTGCCCAGAAAACCAAACTAAGTTAACCTAAAAATTGCCCTAATCCGGGTGACTTGCATTCTGCCTGGGCAAAATGACTAAATGAACAATGCTTATTCATTTGGTCATAACTCAGTGTAGAAAGGTCCAATTGACCTGAAATTTTACCATAGGAAATCTGAGACATAGACCTAAAACTTTCATGAAGAACACAAATCCAAATTCTGATCATAACCTAGTCAAATTGCCAACCAAACTTAGGTTACCAAATCTGGCAGAACCAGTTTTGCCCAGAATTTTGGATTCTATCCAATCCAGCCAGTTATGGTGTTTAGGCCATAACTTGAGCTACAAGACTCCAAATGGAGTGATTCAAAAAATGAAATGTAACTAGACAAAATAAGGAACAACTTTCATGAAGACAATTTTTCCAAATTCCTACTGTAAAAATGACCAATGGAACAGTAAACACAAAGCTTGAAATCTGAAAATTTTGAACAACTAACACTAAGCATAGAAATGGTATTGGCAACCAATACCAACAATTTTAGAATGCAAAATATGGTATGTTTGGAGTATTAGAACCAATGTACCTATTGTCTATGCAAAAGTCAACATTTTAGTTGACTAATGAAATGAATAGTAACATCTAAACTTAAATTTCAAGAATTGTAAAGTTTAAAAGTGTAACATGCCCTAGTACACCTAGCAAGATTGGTTTGGATAGGTTGGCATGCCAATTGGGTTCAGTTAGCAGTACTGCACATGGCATTATGCCATTCTGTGATTTTATGGGTTTTAGCCATTCTGACATTGTGTTGAGACTTGGCCTTGTGCCTAATGTTATTACAGTTTATTAGTTGTTCTGTTGCACTCCGAGAGACACATATGTGACTGATGGTGTGACGGCTCGAGGTACTTGTAACACCCTCCCGGTAGCAACTCCGTACATTCTACTGTTCCGATGACCGGTGTCGGTCCGGACAGCTAGAACGTTCGGAAAAATATTTAAACTAAAGTGAGGAACCATAATTAACTGAAATATTAAATAGAAAAATTTAGTAAAAATTTTAGAAATAAAATACAACCAAGTTAAATGAGCCGGTGTCCAAGCGATGGGTAACCCCGGAGGGAAGTTGCGGTTCTCGCAACTAGGAGCCCTAGACCCGGGTAAAAATTCATAAAATAATTTTTGGGACTCCAGAGAAGGGTCATTGAGGTTCCTATGGCATTAGAATGCCAAGAAAATATTTAGAAAAAATTTTCAATCGGTACAGACAATTTTGACCCGTTAAGCCAAACGAAGGGCATTTTGGTCATTTTGCCTTCAGAGGTGATTTTTGGCCGACTTGTCCAGTTGAGTAAATAATTATTATGACATAAAATATGAATTAATATTGATGAAAAATTAATTTAAAGTTAGTAGAAAAGAAAAGAAAAGAAAAATACAATATATGCAATTTATGACATCATTGTCATGTCATTTAAAATTGTCCACCAATCACCATACAACCAATACACTTAAGACCAATAAAAGAGGCTGAAAATAGAAGAAAAAAATTCATCTTCTTCCCTTGGACCAACAAAGCCTTCTCCCCATCTCCCTCCATTGATTTCAACCAAAGCTTCATTTCTCTCATCTTTTCACCATAAATCCTCCTACTCTTTTCACAAAAATTCATCCTTGCACCTTGCATAACCTTTTGGCAGCCAAGAAGAAGAAAGAAAGTGAAGTTAAGCTTGGGAAAATTCTGCCCTACAAGAGGTTAGTGCATAATTATACCTAAATCCCTTTCATTCCATGTTAAGGACTTAAAGTGAACAAGAATTTGTAAATTAAATGAAAAGAATCCATGTGTATGTATACCATGAATTTCGGCAGCCCTAAGGAAGGAATGAGTTTGATTGTTTTAATGGACTTAGAGTGAATTAGAGATTATGTTTAAAGTGTATATATATATATATATATATATATATATATAAGGAATGAAAGAGTTAACTAAGGAAATTTGTGAAAACCTTGACTTTGAGCTAGGGTTTGGGGGTAAAAATTTGACTTAGCTTATGAAATTATTAAAGAACATTCTAATGGTCAATTAGTGACCATTTGAGGTTAGTTGACCATAATTTGGACTGGAATATAACATGGCAAAGTGAAATGTGTAGGCTGCCTAGTGACAGCAGCAATGAGGCTGTGATTCCAGCCCACTTGGACAACCATAACTTTGGCTGTGTAGGTCCAATTGGTGTTTGGCCAATTGGACATGAAACTAGACTTATAATGTCACATTTTTGCTGAAGAAACCATGCCCAAAAGACCAAAGCAAGAGGACCAAAAGTTGGCCCCAATCCGGGTACCCTGCAAGCCAATTCTGCAGAATGACCAAACTGTTCATTTGGCCATAACTCACTGTAGAAATGGTCAATTGACCTGAAATTTTTACAGCAATAAGTTAAGACATAGAAAAACAACTTTCATGAAGAAACCTACCCCAAATTATGACCAGAACCTAACCCAAATGGCAGTCACAGTCACTGTTCATGGTACTGTAGATTTGGTAATTCTGCAGTTTTTCCAATCCGGCCAGCTGTGGGTTTTGGACCATATATGGAGCTACAAAACTCCAAATGGAGTGATTCAAAAAATTAAATTCAACTAGACAAAATAAGAAACAACTTTCATGTTTACCATTTCCTCAAATTCCCACTGCAACAGTGCCCAATGAACAGTAAAATTGGGATACAAAAACTGAAAATTCTGCTTCCCTTGGTTTAAGCTTAGAAATGGTATTAATGCTTAATGCCAACAAGTTTTAAATGCAAAATGTGGTATGTTGGGAGTGTCAAAACCAATGTACCTATTTTCTATCAAAAAGTCAACATTTTTGTTGACCAATGAGGTGAATAGTGACACAAAAACTTGAAATTCAAAAATTGAAGAATTCAAAAGTATCAAATGCCCTAGTATACCTAACAAGATTGGTTTGGATAGTTTGGCATGCCAATAGGGTTCAGTTAGCAGTACTGCACATGGCAATATGCCATTCTGTGATTTCATGTCTTTTAGCCATTCTGACCTTGTATTGAGATGTGGCCTCGTGCCTAACATTATTTACAGCTTGTTAGCTGTTCTGTTGCACACCGGGAGATACATATGTGACTGATGGTGTGACGGCCCGAGGTACTTGATACCCAGTGCCAGTTTACCCGTTTATCCAGTCCAGTCATTTAGTATAGGTTACTTAGGCAACCAAATGAATGAAAGTGGACAAAGTTAACGAAATAAATGGATATACAAATACAAAACAAATAAGACTTATACATTCAATGCATATTTATTTTCTGCTATTTTCTTTTATTTTATTATTGCACCACTAAGCATTATTGCTTAGCGCGTTGCTTTTGCCACGTGTAGGTTCTGGAGATACAAATCGTGAGCCCAGTAGACCGCAGACTGGGTGAGTCCATCCTGCAGCTTACGCATGATGTCCGTGTCACCTCAACTTCTGCAGTGCATTGGTAGGACACTAGGTGTCATTTTGGTATTTTGTAACTAAATTTCTATTTTCTCATATGTAAATGAACTTATGTAATGTATTTTGAGGTTCTTGTAAATAATGAAGATTTATGGTTATGTATGGAAGTAATTTGAGTATTTATTTGTTGTTCATATATGAGTACCCTGAGAAATGATGATTGAGAACTGAAATTGAAAAAAATATTGAGTTTGTGATGAGATATGAATATTGGAAGTGTTTTTAACAGGTTCTGAAGAATTGTTTTCTCCATTTTTAGCCGGTACTCAGCCGGATTTTCTTTAAAATTTTCGGAACCTCAAATAATTTACAATTTCGATAAATGGCTCAAATATATTATATTTCACAAATTATATTCAAAAGTATGAAAAAAAAAATTAATTAAGTTAAAATAGAGTGTGCCGGTACACCGTGGGACATTGCTTACTCGAGTATACTGTACACGGGTAAGGGGTGTCACATTTAGTGGTATCAGAGCACGGTTTAGGCATTTCTGGGCCTAGATTGAGTCCATACCATGCATTGCATTTGTAAGAGTCGAGGTGACACTAATGCAGATCTGTTTGTCTTTCTTATTTTGAATAGGATATGGACCCTACATCTCAGAGGGCAGTTGAGGAGGAAGTGAAGAGTCATGCTCCACCTGCAGCAGCTGAGACTGGGGGTATGGGAGAACCTGCTCCGCTAGCTCAAGCAGAGCCTGCTCAGCCTCCACAGGCCATGTTCCAGCAAATGGCCGAATTTTTCAGATAAATGGCTGGGGTAATGCCAGCACCACCACCACCACCACCAGCTCCACAACCAAAATCCCACCTGGAAAGATTAAGAAAATTTGGAGCAGTGGACTTCTTCGGCAAGAGAGAAGATGATTATGTTGCAGACGAGAATTGGTTGAACAGAACAGGCAGAGTCTTAAAACAACTCCACTGCACCCCAGAACAAAACTTAGAAGCTGCCATATCTCTATTGCAAGATGATGCATATGAGTGGTGGGATACGGTGTCCAGTGAAGTACAGCCAGAAGCTATAACTTGGGACTTCTTTCTCTCTGAATTCAAGAAGAAATATGTGGGTACTGTATACCTAGAAGAGAGAAGAAGGGAATTCATTGACCTGAGGCAGAGACAGCTATCAGTGGCCGAGTATGAGAAGGAATTTGTCCGATTGAGCCGCTATGGAAGGGAGATAGTCCCTAATGAAGTTGAAAGGTGTAAGAGATTTAAAGAGGGACTAAATGACAACATAAAGATCCAGCTCACTGCCTTGGGAATCACAGAATTTACCAAGTTAGTGGAAGCTGCAATAAAGGTTGAAAAAGTAAGAATCAGTGAGCAGACCAGAAGGGATAGACAGCAGAAGAGGGGCCCGGGTCAGTCTAGTTCATCTCCTGCACCTGGGAAGAGGTTCAAGGGTCCATCTGCACAGAGTTCAGGCCAACCACAAGGTCAGGGTCAATCTCAGGGGCCTAGGCCACAGTTTACCCCTAGGAGAGGTCAGTCAACACCATCAGTGGGCAGCTCTCCAGGGATGGGGTTCAGGGGACCGGCCCCAGCATCTTCTGCATGTCCACACTGTCTGAAGTGGCACAAAGGGGAGTATTGGAGAGTGACTGGTGCCTGCTTAAGGTGTGGGTCAACAGAGCATCAGTTGAAGAACTGTCCACGCAGAACTACTACAGCTGCTCCAACACAAGCAGACAGACCTACTCCTGCACCACAGAGGGGTAGAAAATCTGGCAAATCTGAGGCTGTGGGACCATCACAGAGGCCTGCGTCTGAGCCAGCAGAGAGGCCTGACAGCAGACCACCCACAAGAGCTTATGCCATTAGAGCTCAGGAGGAGCAAGATGCCCCGGACGTCATCAGGGGTACGTTCTCCCTCTACAATACACCTGTGCATGCATTAGTGGATCCAGGATCCACTCATTCATACATCTGCATCAACCTACCCGTAGAAAGGGGGATACTAGTAGGGGAGAGTGACCAAGACATTCTGGTCACTAATCCATTGGGCCACAGTGTAGTGGTGAACAAAGTATACAAGGGTTGCCCGTTAAGGATTCAGGGGTATGAATTCTTGGCAGACCTAATTGAGTTGCCCTTCCACGAGTTTGACGTGATTTTGGGAATGGAATGGTTGTCACGTCATCAGGCAATAGTTGATTGTAAACTGAAGAGGATTTCTTTGAAAACTTCTGAGGGTAATGAGATCACAGTTGTGGGGGAAAGGACAGATTTCTTGTCCAATGTCATCTCAGCCATAGTTGCAAGAAGAATGATGAGAAAAGGCTGCGAAGCCTACCTAGCACATGTGGTGGATACTAGGTAGGCTAAGCCAAACTTGAGTGATATACCCACAGTAAGAGACTTCCCAGAGGTATTTCCTGAAGAGTTGCCTGGTTTACCACCAGAAAGGGAAGTTGAATTTGCTATTGAGACACTACCGATGCAGACCCATTTCCATTGCTCCTTATAGGATGGCACCCAGAATTGAGGAGTTGAAAACTCAGTTGCAAGAGTTGCTTGATAAGGGGTTCATACGCCCTAGTGTGTCACCATGGGGAGCTCCAGTGCTGTTTGTGAAAAAGAAGGATGGGACTTTGAGGCTATGCATCGATTACCGGTAGTTGAATAAAGTGACTGTGAAGAACAAATATCCGTTGCCTAGAATCGATGATCTGTTTGATCAGTTGAAGGGAGCAGGAGTATTTTCTAAAATTGATCTCGAATCGTGGTATCATCGATTGAGGGTGAAGGATGCAGATGTGCCAAAGATCGCATTCAGACCCGATATGGGCATTATGAGTTTCTAGTGATGCCGTTTGGCCTAACAAATGCACCAGCTGAATTCATGGACCTTATGAACCGTATCTTCCATCCACACTTAGATCGGTTCATAGTGGTCTTTATTGATTATATTTTTTTGTATTCCAAGACCGAGGAAGAACATGATGAGCATTTGAGGATTGTTCTGCAAACCACGAGAGAAAAGGAGTCAGTATGCTAAGTTATCCAAGTGTGACTTCTGGTTGAATGAGATTGCATTCCTTGGACACATAGTGTCAGCTAATGGGATTAGGGTGGATCCCAAGAAAATAGAAGCAGTGATGGAATGGAAGCCTCCCAGAAATACAACTGAGGTTAGAAGCTTTTTGGGGCTAGCTGGGTATTACAGGAGATTTGTGAAGGGATTTTCCTTAATAGCTGCTCCAATGACTAAGTTGTTACACAAGAATGTCAGATTTGACTGGAATGATAAATGTCAGACCAGTTTTGAGAAGTTGAAGGCTATGTTGACAGAGGCACCAGTGTTAACACAGCCAGTGTCAGGAAAGGACTTCGTGGTCTACAGTGATGCCTCTCATAATGGGTTAGGGTGTGTATTGATGCAAGAGGGGAAGGTGGTTGCTTATGCTTCCAGGCAGTTAAGGCCACATGAACAGAATTACCCTACCCATGATCTAGAGCTTGCAGCAATTATCTTCGCACTGAAGATATGGAGGCATTACTTGTATGGTGAGAAGTGCTACATTTACACAGACCACAAAAGTCTGAAATATTTGCCAACTCAGAAGGAGCTCAACCTTAGACAGAGGCGATGGATTGAGTTCCTGAAGGACTATGATTGTGTGATTGACTATCATCCTGGGAAGGCAAATGTTGTTGCTGATGCTTTGAGCAGAAAATCCATGACAGCCTTGAGATCACTGAATGCCCGTCTATCTTTGGTTCGAGATGGAGCTATTTTGGCTAAGTTACAAGTGAGGCCAAACCTGCTACAGCAGATTTTAGATGGGCAAAAGATAGATGAAAAGTTAATGGCTATTATGAGCAAAATCTCAGAGGGAAAAGCAACTGACTATGAGGTGAAAGCAGATGGGTGTCTGTACTACAAAGGAAGACTGTGTACGGATGATGGGGAATTAAAGGCGAGATTCTAAAAGAGGCACAAACGGTGTATATGCTATGCACCGTGAAGTACAAAGATGTATCATGATCCAAGCTTGATGTTGGTGGCACAGTATGAAGAAGGACATAGTGACTATGTGACTAAATGCTTGACATGTCGAGAAGTCAAGCGAGAACATCAAGTTCCATCGGGTTTGCTCTGACCTATCGCATACCTGAATGGAAATGGGATCGGGTCACCATGGATTTTGTAAGTGGTCTACCTCTCACCCGGAAGAAACATGATGCAATATGGGTGATAGTTAATAGATTGACTAAGTCAGCATACTTTCTGCCAGTTAGGACTGACTACTCACTGGAAAAGTTAGCAGAATTGTATATCAGTGAGATAGTTAGACTGCATGGAATTCCACTTTCCATCATATCTGATCGAGACCCAAGGTTTACATCGAGATTTTAGAAGAAGTTGCATGAGTCCTTAGGTACACAACTCCACTTCAGCACAGCTTTCCATCCTCAAACGGATGGGCAATCCGAAAGAGTAATCCAGGTAAACAATTGAAACCAATGGAATTGATACAAATATTGAATTAAAATGATAACAATAACATGAAATATATGTCAGGTCCTTGAGGATATGCTGAAAAGTTGTGTCATTGAGTTTGAGGGAAGTTGGGATAGATACCTCCCACTGGCAGAATTTGCATACAATAATAGCTACCAAGCTAGTATCCAAATGGCCTCATATGAAGCACTGTATGGGAGGAAATGTAGAACTCAGGTGTCTTTGGACTGAATTGGGCAAAGACAAAGCGGTGGGGCTGGACACAGTGAAACAGACTGAGGAGAAAGTGAAACTAATCAAAGCCAACTTGAAGGTTGCCTCAGACAGACAGAAATCTTATGCCGACCTGAAGAGAAAAGAAATAGAATATGTGGTTGGCGACAAAGTGTTCCTCAAGGTGTCATCGTGGAAGAAGGTATTGAGGTTTGGAAGAAAAGGTAAGTTGAGCCCTAGGTTCATTGGCCCATATGAAGTCATTGAACGTGTGGGTCCAGTGGCCTATAGGCTAGCTTTACCACCAGAGCTGGACAAGATCCACAATGTGTTCCACGTATCCATGCTCAGAAGATACCGCTCAGATCCTTCACATGTCATCTCCAGGGAAGAAATTGAAATACAACCGGATTTGACATATGAAGAAGAACCCATACGGATCCTAGCTCGGGAAGTAAAAGAATTGAGGAACAAGCAGATTCCACTGGTGAAAGTGCTTTGGAGGCACCACAACACTGAGGAGGCAACTTGGGAAAGTGAAGAGACGATGAGGCAACAGTTCCCTCAACTGTTTGCATTAGGTAAATTTCGAGGACGAAATTTAAATTAGAGGGGAAGAGTTGTAACGCCCTCCCAGTAGCAACTCCGTACATTCTACTGTTCCGGTGACCGGTGTCGGTCCGGACAGCTAGAACGTTCGGAAAAATATTTAAACTAAAGTGAGGAACCATAATTAACTCAAATATTAAATAGAAAAATTTAGTAAAAATTTTAGAAATAAAATACAACCAAGTTAAATGAGCCGGTGCCCAAGCGATGGGTAACCTAGAGGGAAGTTGCGGTTCTCGCAACTAGGAGCCCTAGACCCGGGTAAAAATTCATAAAATAATTTTTGGGACTCCAGAGCAGGGTCATTGAGGTTCCTATGGCATTAGAATGCCAAGAAAATATTTAGAAAAATTTTTCAATCGGTACAGACAATTTTAACCCGTTAAGCCAAACGGAGGGCATTTTGGTCATTTTGCCTTCAGAGGTGATTTTTGGCCGACTTGTCCAGTTGAGTAAATAATTATTATGACATAAAATATGAATTAATATTGATGAAAAATTAATTTAAAGTTAGTAGAAAAGAAAAGAAAAGAAAAATACAATATATGCAATTTATGACATCATTGTCATGTCATTTAAAATTGTCCACCAATCACCGTACAACCAATACACTTAAGACCAATAAAAGAGGCTGAAAATAGAAGAAAAAAATTCATCTTCTTCCCTTGGACCAACCAGCCGAAACCCTTCTCCCCATCTCCCTCCATTGATTTCAACCAAAGCTTCATTTCTCTCATCTTTTCACCATAAATCCTCCTACTCTTTTCACAAAAATTCATCCTTGCACCTTACATAACCTTTTGGCAGCCAAGACGAAGAAAGAAAGTGAAGTTAAGCTTGGGAAAATTCTACCCTACAAGAGGTTAGTGCATAATTATACCTAAATCCCTTTCATTCCATGTTAAGGACTTAAAGTGAACAAGAATTTGTAAATTAAATGAAAAGAATCCATGTGTATGTATACCATGAATTTCGGCAGCCCTAAGGAAGGAATGAGTTTGATTGTTTTAATGGACTTAGAGTGAATTAGAGATTATGTTTAAAGTGTATATATATATATATATATATATATATATATATATATATATAAGGAAATTTGTGAAAACCTTGACTTTGAGCTAGGGTTTGGGGGTGAAAATTTGACTTGGATTATGAAATTGTTAAAGAACATTCTAATGGTCAATTAGTGACCATTTGAGGTTAGTTGACCATAATTTGGACTGGAATATAACATGGCAAAGTGAAATGTGTAGGCTGCCTAGTGACAGCAGCAATGAGGCTATGATTCCAGCCCACTTGGACAGCCATAACTTTGGCTGTGTAGGTCCAATTGGTGTTTGGCCAATTGGACATGAAACTAGACTTATAATGTCAAATTTTTGCTGAAGAAACCATGCCCAAAAGACCAAAGTAAGAGGACCAAAAGTTGGCCCCAATCCGGGTACCCTGCAAGCCAATTCTGCCGAATGACCAAATGAATGGCCATAACTCACTGTAGAAATGGTCAATTGACCTGAAATTTTTACAGAAATAAGTTAAGACATAGAAAAACAACTTTTATGAAGAAACTTACCCCAAATTATGACCAGAACCTAACCCAAATGGTAGTCACAGTCACTGTTTATGGTACTGTAGATTTGGTAATTCTGCAGTTTTTCCAATCCGGCCAGCTGTGGGTTTTGGACTATATCTGGAGCTACAAAACTCCAAATGGAATGATTCAAAAAAGGAAATTCAACTAGACAAAATAAGAAACAACTTTCATGTTTACCATTTCCTCAAATTCCCACTGCAACAGTGCCCAATGGAACAGTAAATTTGGGCTACAAAAACTAAAAATTTTGCTTCCCTTGGTTTAAGCTTAGAAATGGTATTAATGCTTAATGCCAATAAGTTTTAAATGCAAAATGTGGTATGTTGGGAGTGTCAAAACCAATGTACCTATTTTCTATCAAAAAGTCAACATTTTTGTTGACCAATGAGGTGAATAGTGACACAAAAACTTGAAATTCAAAAATTGAAGAATTCAAAAGTATCAAATGCCCTAGTATACCTAACAAGATTGGTTTGGATAGTTTGGCATGCCAATAGGGTTCAGTTAGCAGTACTGCACATGGCAATATGCCATTCTGTGATTTCATGGCTTTTAGCCATTATGACCTTGTATTGAGATGTGGCCTCGTGCCTAATATTATTTACAGCTTGTTAACTGTTCTGTTGCACACCGGGAGATACATATGTGACCGATGGTGTGACAGCTCGAGGTACTTGATACCCAGTGCCAGTTTACCCGTTTATCCAGTCTAGTAATTTAGTATAGGTTACTTGGGCAACCAAATGAATGAAAGTGGACAAAGTTAAC
Source organism: Hevea brasiliensis (assembly GCF_030052815.1). Lineage (NCBI taxonomy): Eukaryota > Viridiplantae > Streptophyta > Magnoliopsida > Malpighiales > Euphorbiaceae > Hevea > Hevea brasiliensis. Next base: position 52,285,926 of record NC_079495.1, on the reverse strand, counting down.
GAAATAAATGGATATACAAATACAAAACAAATAAGACTTATACATTCAATGCATATTTATTTTCTGCTATTTTCTTTTATTTTATTATTGCACCACTAAGCATTATTGCTTAGCGCGTTGCTTTTGCCACGCGTAGGTTCTGGAGATACAGATCGTGAGCCTAGTAGACCGCAGACTGGGTGAGTCCATCCTGCAGTTCTGCACAGTGTCCGTGTCACCTCAACTTCTGCAGTGCATTGGTAGGACACTAGGTGTCATTTTGGTATTTTGTAACTAAATTTCTATTTTCTCATATGTAAATGAACTTATGTAATGTATTTTGAGGTTCATGTAAATAATGAAGATTTATGGTTATGTATGGAAGTAATTTGAGTATTTATTTGTTGTTCATATATGAGTACCCTGAGAAATGATGATTGAGAACTGAAATTGAAAAAAATATTGAGTTTGTGATAAGATATGAATATTGGAAGTGTTTTTAACAGGTTCTGAAGAACTGTTTTCTCCATTTTTAGCCGGTACTCTGCCGGATTTTCTTTAAAATTTTCGGAACCTCAAATAATTTACAATTTCGATAAATGGCTCAAATATATTATATTTCACAAATTATATTCAAAAGCATGAAAAAAAAATTAATTAAGTTAAAATAGAGTGTGCCGGTACACCGTGGGACATTGCTTACTTGGGTATACTGTACACGGGTAAGGGGTGTCACAGTACTTGATACTCAGTGCCAGTTTACCCGTTTATCCAGTCCAGTCATCCAGTATAGGTTACTTGGGCAACCAAAAATGAAAGTGGATAAATTTAATGAAATAATGAATATAACAAGTACAAAATAAGTAAGACTACAAATACTCATCGAAAATTTGTTTGAAATGAGACATCAATACAATCAGTGCATATTTATTTTCTGTTATTTCTTTTTATTTTATTATTGACACCACTAAGCATTATTGCTTAGCGCGTTGCTTTTGCCACGCGTAGGTTCTGGAGAGACCGACCGAGAGCCCAGTAGACCACAGACTGGGTGAGACCTTCTGCAGCTCTGCATAGTGTCCGTGTCACCTCACTGACGTCAGTGCATTGGTAGGACACTAGGTTTCATTTTGGGTATTTTGTAATTAACTTTTATTTTCTCATATGTAATTGAAACTTATGTAATGTATTTTGGTATTAATGTAAATAGTGAAAATTGTGTTTATGAATGAAAAAGTAAATATTTATTTATGACTTTTACATGATTATCATATGAGATGAATGATTGAGAAATGGAAATGTCGTTGAAAAAAATATTGAGATTTTGTTGATGAAATGGAGTTTGGGATTGATTGAAAATATTGGAAGTGTTTTTCACAGGTTCCGAAGAACTGTTTTCTCCATTTTTAGCCGGTACTCTGCCGGATTTTCTATAAAATTTGCGGAACCTCAAATAAATTTATGATTTCAATAAATGACTGAAATGAATTACATTTCACAAATTGTACTTCATAACTATGAAAAAAATAAATTAAGAAGAATAAAAATGATTGAATTAAAATAGGGTGTTCCGGTACACTGCGTGGCATATCTTACTTGGCTACACTGTAGACGGTTAAGGGGTGTCACAAGTAATACTCTTTCAGCCCTCTGTACATTTTAGTTCCACCAGGATGCATAGCAAAAGGAGACTCATGTGCTTCCTTCACAATGATCTGTCTCAATTCCACATCATTAGGAATGCACATTCTACTCTGATGTAGCAATAAACCATCATCTCTCACAGAGAATTCAGGTTTCTTGCCCTGCTGGACTTCTTTTAATAGCTTCTGATATTTTTTATCATTCTGAGTAGCCATTCTGATCTGATCAATCAACACTGGCTGTACATGCCATACAACTACTGTCTGTCCCTCATCATCAATCTCCAAACCGGCATGCTATGCTTTCAATTCATGTACCATGGACAAAGGAGAAACTCTGAGACTTGCCATAATCTTGCGACTTAAGGCATCAGCCACTACATTTGCTTTCCCTGGCTGATAGTCTATTAAGCAATCATAGTCTTTAATCACTTCTAACCATCTCCTCTATCTCAAGTTCAATTCTTTCTGGGTTCCCAAATACATCAAGCTCTTGTGATCTATGTAGATATAACACTTCTCCCCATATAAATAGTGTCTCCAGATCTTCAGAGCAAAAACAATAGTTGCTAGCTCCAAATCATGCGCCGGGTAGTTCCTCTCATGCAGTTTCTGCTGGCGTGATGCATAAGCAATGACATTCCAATCTTGCATCAGTACACAATGTAACACCCCTAAGTTCGGTAGTGCGTTCTGCTGTACCGGTGACCAGTGTTGTCTGGACAGCTAGGATGCTTAGAACTACACTTCAATATGAGTGAGGAGACATAAAATAATGAAATACAAGAAAAGAAAGTACAAGAAAAACAAAGGAAAAATCATAGCAAAGAAATGTAACCAAGTTAAGCGAGCCGGAAACCTAGCGATGGGTGACCGCACCGGGAAGTCACGGCGTGGACCGTTGACTAGCCCTAGACTGCGGGGAACCCTGGAAAACATTTTTAGGACATAAATAGACCTTATTGAAGTATAAATCTCATTAGAAAGATTAAAGAAAAATTAAATAATTAGTACAAAGAAAAGTGAGAAATCGAAAAACAGACAAAATACGGTGTTTTAAGAAAATCGAATGCAACTAACCCGAAGGGCATTATGGTCATTTGACATCCCGAAGTGTCTTTTGACCTAAATGTCCATTAAAAATAAATAATATTACACTTAGAAAATGAAATGAAAAATTAAATTGGTGGTACCTAAAGTAAATAGTAGAAATTAAAGGTTAAATGTGGAATAAGTGAAAGTTAACTTATAATATGATTTAATTTTAGATAGTGGACCACTATAGGATTAATTAAACATGAAATATGGCTGATGTAGGTCCACTAACCACCTGAAATCTCATCTTCCTCAAGTCCTCTCAAAATTGCCGAAATGAAGAACCTTGAAACCTCCATTGCCGTTTGGTTTTGAGCTTGATTTCCTCCCTCCATTTCAACTCCAATCCCTTAAGTAGCTTTATGAAAAATGGTCTACACATCACAAGGAAGATATTGATACCAATTTTGAGAAGTTTGATGAAGGTTTAGCAAGTTACAATTAAAGGTAAGTTTGCATTTTTGAGAATTTCTTTGTTAAAGTTTATGTTCATGTTATGGGTGTTGGTTTGGTGAAGGAAAATTTTGAGTTTGAAGGGTTATTGTTGTTTTCATTTTGGACAGCCATGAGTCACGTTTTTTATGAGATATTTGTGCATATAATTGATGAGAAATGGTGTTGATCATGATGAATTAGTAACCTAGTGAATTATTTCATGTTTATATGGTGATTTATGCACTTGGATGGGAATTGGTAAATTGGATGGCACTTTGATGTTGAAGCATGGTTTGCGGCAGTTTGGGGACACTTGAGTAATGGTATATATTGAAGGAAGTGTGGGCAGAATATTGACCTAGAAGGATTGATGAGATGTATGTAGATTGATATTGTAAAGTGTATGTAAAATTTGTAATGGTTAGGTGTGTTTGTAATGGTAATTAGAAATTGTAAATATGAATTGTATTTGGTGTGTTGAGGGTAATGGTAATCTGCCCAAAATAATGTTAATGTAAAGTAGATAATGCTTTTGGTAATGTACCAAAACAGATTGGTAGGGTATGGAAGTAAACTTTGCAAGTTAAATGTGTGTTTGAAGTGGGGTGTGAAAGGCATAGTGAGGGCAGTGTACAATTTAGCCTATAACCTTAAATGTGTAACCTCAATTGGTATGAGACCAATTTGAGGTGAAACTAGGCACAAAATGTGCCAACTTTCATTGAGAAACCATACCAAAATTCTGCTTGCAAGGTGACCTAAGAAAATGACCAATTCGGATTAGGTGCAATTAGGACCTGAAAAATGACCAATTGGGCAGCAGTGAGTGTTTAGGCCATAACTCACTCAAACCAGGTCCAATTGACCTGAAATTTTAACCATGAATAGTTAAGACCCATAACTACAAGTCTTATGAAGACACCAAAGCCCAGAAATGACCATAAGCAAGTCAAAAAGCTTGCACAAGTTCGGGTCCAAAAACTGGCCGAACCAAAGTTGACCAAATTGACCTAAAATTGACCTAAATTGATACCAATTGACCAGTAATAGTATAATGACCATAACTTGGTCTACTTAACTCGGATTGACCTGAAATTTTGCCCCGCGTGCAATAAGACATAGATCTACAAGTTTGTAGTTTTGACTGAAGCCCGAAAACTGAGGGAACTAGGCCGTCCGGCTAGGTCAAACCAGTGTCCCGGAATCCAGCAATTTGCATTAAAATGCACTAAGCAAGGAAATGACTTTGGTAAAACATACCAAACCTAAAACCCTATCGAATGTGACATATTAACGACACTAAAACCTAATTTACCTAAAACGCAATGAGGGTCGGTATATTAGGTGATTAAGTGAAAAATTGAGTTCAGTGCATTATTTACCAAACATTATCGTTAGAGACAATTTAATTTAGTACTGAAACACTTCAAATTGTGTTTCTCAGTTACTAAAGACTCAGGAAAAGAGAAGGAAACACTGAGTCCAGACCAGGGAGACAGTCATCAGAGGTTTGTGCATAACGAATATTTCTTTTGAATTTTTCAATTGAAATAAATATTGACTATTTGTACATTATTGTTTTAAATTGTGGAAATGTCTTTGAATGGGTATTTATTACTTGAAAAGCATTGTAAATGATTTGAAACTGTGAGAAATTGTTTGAATGATATTGATGGATACTTATTGCTTAAAAGCATTGTAAATGGTTTGAAATTGTGGGAAAATTAGTTTATTATGATTTGTGAAAATCGAAGTTAATTATGAATTGTGTTGCCATTTTGTGAATGAAATTATGACTTTGGAAATTTATTGGATTCTCACGAATCATTTGAATAAAATGTTTGGAATTGATTTTGTGTTCACACTTAGCATGACAGTATCGTATCATTCCTTCTCCAATTATGGGGTTGTGATCGTTTATTTCCTTCTCCACTTATGGAGTCGTGATCGTTTATTTTTCCCTCTCTGGTTTACCAGTTGAGGTGATCGGATGAGTACTCATTATATAGCTAGCTCCCTTCCTCATTGATTTCGATTAGTGGGCTTGTGATTGCTTTGTCGTGGTGTACAACACGGCATTGATCGAAAAATTTGTGTCATGGCTCAAGTTGTGAATGAATTGGCAACATCAGATTCTTAAATTATTCGACTAAATTGCGTTATTATGTATTGTGAGATTGTGAAATTGATTTAAACTCTCATTGACATATACTGTCTTTTGAATTCAAACATGATCTAACTTATGAAAGTTATTGTGATATTGACAAATGGAGTTTAAATTCTTGTTGACATTATTGTCTTGAATTTAACTATGATTTTAAGTATCCACTATTTACATGACTTATGAATTGTGATTTAAATTGTATTTGGTTAATGTTGTGCACCACTGAGACATTGTCTCAAATGATAGCTTTTAATTGTCGCCGCAGTAGAGAGAGACGCATGTGAGACTAGGCTGCATATACATCCAGCGAGGGATTTCCTGGTATAATGAGTATACCAATATTTTGCATTTTGTACTGTAATGTATGACACTGTATGTACATTTTGTTTTTGGTTTTGAGTAGTTGTAAATTCAAATTGTACCTTGAAGTTGTAAAATAATTACGAGCTGTTTTGACTTGTAAAAGCTGTATTATATTTCCTTATCTCAAACTTTGAAAAATTTATATGGAATTGAGTTGATAAATTGTTGTGTTGAGAAATGTATTGAAGTTGAGATTTGGAAAATTATTGAAGTGCTTTTTACAGGTTTTCTGAAGAACTGCTTTGTCCAAAATACAGATGGCACTCTGCCAAAATTTTTACAGAAATTCCAAATAAACCAAATGAGTTAGTTGTTTCACTTCAGTTCACCAAAGTCTTTAACACCTGTAAATAGTGCTCACCACTGTAAAAGAAGTAAGAAAAGTTTTTTTTAAAATCCCTTGTAGTGTATTTAATGGGTTATCAGTAGACGGAGTTGGTAATTCATTAGGTATACTACGGGATCATGTTATGCCTTACAGAGGGGTAGGGTGTGACACACAACCTAACCTATTGTGAGAAGCATCATTATAAACTGTGTATTCTTTACCTAGGGTAGGTAAAGTAAGGACTAGAGCTTCAGTCAAACACCTCTTTAACTCATCAAAATCTGCAGGCATTTATCCATCCATTGAAATTTCACATCTTTCTGAAGCATCTTGGTCAGTGGGGAAGCCAACATAGAAAACCCTTTCACAAATCGGTGGTAGTATCCAGCTAAACCCAGAAAACTGTGAATTTCTGTGATATTCCTGGGTGGCTTCCAATTAAGGATAGCTTCTACCTTACTAGAATCTACCTTGATCCCTTCAGCTAACACAACATATCCTAAGAAAGAGATTTCTTTTAGCCAAAATTCACATTTCGACAATTTGGCGTATAGCTATTTCTCCCTTAAGGTCTGTAGTACAATCTGCAGATATCTATCATGTTCCTCTGCATTCCTCGAATATATCAAAATGTCATCAATAAACATAACTACAAATTGGTCGAGGTATGGTCTGAAGATAGTGTTCATCAGATCCACAAAAGTAGCTGGAGCATTAGTTAACCCGAATGGCATTACCAGAAACTCATAGTGGCCATATCGAGTTCTATAGGTAGTTTTTGGAAAACTCTGCTCTTGCACTTTCAACTGATAATAACCAAATCACAAATCAATTTTGGAGAACACAGCTGCATCCTTCAACTGATCAAACAGATCATCAATGCGAGGCAATGGATATCTATTCTTTGTTGTCACCTTATTCAACTGCCGGTAGTCAATACATAAGCGGAGAGTGCCATCTTTCTTCTTAACAAACAGTACTGGCGCTCTCTAATGTGACACACTAGGGCGAATAAAGCCCTTTTCAAGTAGTTCTTGCAACTGTACCTTCAACTCCTTCAATTTTTCTGATGCCATTCTATATGGTGTTATGGAGATTGGATCCACACCAGGCATAACATCAATCTCAAACTGCACTTCTTTTTCTAGAGGTAATCCTGGCAACTCATCAGGAAACACATCTGGAAAGTCATATACTGTAGGGATGTCCCTCAATGCTGGGCTCCCCACTTGGGTGTCTACCACATGTGCCAAGTATGCTTCACACCCCTTTCTGATCATTGTTCTAGCTAGTGCAGCCGAAATGATTTTTGATGGCAATAGCTACCTCTCCCCATATATTACCACATCACTGTACTGAGGGAGACCAAAAGTGACTGTTTTCAGTCTATAATCAATCATGGCGTGATGCCTAGCTAACCAATCCATGCCCAAGATGATATCATACTCTCTGAAGGGCATTTCAATGAGATCAGACAGAAAAGCATGTCCTTGGATCACCAAAGGACAATCCCTATACATTCTATTGACTTTGACCTCTTGTCCTAGTGGACTTGTTACTAACACCTCAAAGTCCATTTTTACACACGGAACAACAATGCAATCAATGATGCTAGCACTCACATAGGAGTAGGTAGAATCTGGATCAAATAATACAAACACATCTTGATTAAAAGTTGAGAAGTTACCAGCCACAATATCAAATGTCTCAGCCTCTTCTCTCTGTCTCATTGTGTAGACTCTAACTAAAGCACTGGCTTGCTCTGACTGATTTCCTGTGCATTGGCTGCCTGATGGATTACCTCTACCCCTGCCTCTACCTCTACTAGGTGATTGTGAACCTCTGGTGGCAGGATTCCGAACTAACCCTTCTGCAGTAGTAGGAGGTGGCCCAACTCTACGGGCATTGGTGCAGTCTTTAGAAAAGTGTCCTGTGCCTCCGCAGTTATAACAGGCTCCTGTGGCCTTATAGCATACCCCACTATGATTTCTATCACAAGTTTCACATTGACAGGGAGGGTAAGAACTTTTGGTAGTCTGCTGACTAGATAGAGGAGGTTTCTGTCCCATTTACCACCCCTGCTATGTCCCCCAAAGTTCTTTCTCTTCCTAGTAGGACCATTGGAACTCTGGTCTACTGACTTCCCCTCCTTCTCTTTTTCTGTCTTCTCTGATTTCTTTTTCTCTGGGGCCGCTTCTGACTCAATTCTTTCTAATTCAAGTGCTTGACAAATGAGCTCAAAGAAGTTATTATGTTTGAATCTGACTACTTGTATTCTGAGACTGGGCTTCAAGTCGGTTTCAAACCTCTTATATCTTTCTCTACTGGTAGAAAGGAGACTCCCTGCATAGTGGCTCAGGTGGGAAAACTCCCTTTCATATTCTGCCACTGACCTACTTCCTTGTTTCAGACTTAAGAACTCCTGTAGCTTCTGGTCCACATAGGCATCTAGGACATATTTTTGTCTAAACTCTCGAAGAAAGTCATCCCAGGTTAGCACTGGAGGTTCCACCAAATTATGGGGAATGGTTTTTCACCAGTCATATGCATCCCCCTGTAGTAATGACACTGAATACTGAAATTCTAGCTCTTATGTGCAGTGCAATTTCTTGAAAACCCTATCCATTCTCTCCAACCATTGTTCTGCCTCTAGTAGATCTACTGTCCCCTTGAACTCAGTAGCCCCGTATTTAATCAGTTTGTCATACTGCCAAGCTGAAGGCTGTAGTTGTACCACTGATGTCTGTAGTGGGGCTTGAGTAGGCATGTTTCTAGCCATCTGTTAGAACATCGCAGCCATCTGCTGAGCAAATTGAGCAGGGAACTGCAGTACTGAGGGGGCTGGTGCAGCTGATCCACTCACATTTTGAAGGGCTGGGGCTTCCCCCTGTACCTCAGCCTCTACTGACTCATCGACTGAACGGTCCCCTTCTTCCATAGTCAATTATAGTATATTATACCTCCTTAACAAATAACATAAGGAGATTTCCTCCCGTTAGTGCATATTTATAATGTAATGTACTGTATGTATCAAACCATGACATTGAGCAGTTGTACTATGAAGAAAGAATATTTAAATTACAGGTCAAAACAAAATTTAAAAACTAGCCATGATACCACTAAAACATGTCACACCTTACCCCTCCATAAGGCATAACATGATCCCACAGTATACCTAATAAATTATCAAACTTCGTCTACTGATAACCCATTAGATACACTACAAGAGATTTAAACCTTTTCTTATTTCTTTTTACAGTGGTGAACACTTTTAATAGGTGTTAAAAAAAATTTTTTTACTGAAGTGAAACCAAATAACAAATCTAAAGTATCAGTAATTTCTATAAAAATTTTGGCAAAGTGCCGTCTGTATTTTAAACAAAAAAGTTCTTCAAAAACCTGTAAAAAGCACTTCCAATATATTTATTCAATCCCAAACTCCAATATGGCTCAACACAAATAAATTTCTCAACATTTGTCAAACTCAATTCAACATCAATTTTCAGTATTTCCAAAGATAAACTACAAAATGACTGAATAGTTCAAAAGCTGAGATAAGAAATAAATATATTACAAGTTCAGTTTACAACTGCTCAAGACCAAGTACAATATATACAAATGGTGCACATATATTGCAACAAAAATTACAAAAAGGTGGTATACTCAATATACCCAGCAGAATCCCAAAATGTAGCACAAGCACCTACTCACGCTTTGCTCTGTCTCATCTACTGCGACAAAGAATGAAAGCTATCGCTGAGCCAATGTGTCAGTGGTGCACAACATTAAGAAAATGCAATTTAAAACCATAAACCATAAATCATATAAACTGTGGATACTTAAAATCATAGTTAAATTCAAAAGACAGAGAATGTCATAAAGAATTTAAACTCCATTTCACAATGTCTTAATGAATATCAATAAATCACACACACGGCTTAATCATAATTCCAAAGTCCAATTCGTTCCAAAAGCCAATGGATAATGAGGAATAACATAGCTAGCTAGCAATTATATGAGTACTCATCCTATTCATCCTCAACTGACACACACCTCAACACTTCAGTCAGAGAGGGAATTCAAAGCCAATTCATCCCACTAGACAAGCTAGCTAGGAATTCAATCAAATATATATGATAGCTGTGGTTTCAAATCATTTACAATATTTTTCAAGCAATAAGTATCCATCAAATTCCATTCAAACAATTTTTCCATAATTTAAACAATAACATATAAATTGTCATAATTTATTTCAATTGAAAATTCAAAAGAAATAACTGTTGTGCACAAACCTCTAAAGAGTAGCCTCTTGGCCTTGACTCAGTATTTCTTTCCCCTTCCTTGAGTCTTTGCTAACTGAAACACACAATTTAAAGTGTTTCAGTACTCAGTTAAATTGTCTCTAACAATAAGGTTCAATAATTAAATTTATTTAATACTATTACTTTCATTAGTCAACCTATAATGTTGACCTTCGATATACTCTAGGGGAATAAATTCTAATGTTACCAATATGTCACATTTTATAGTCCTTTAGTGTTGGTACATGTTACCAAATTCATTCTCAAGTGTATTGCATTTTATTACAATTTATCAGATTTTGGTATGCTGTTTTGACCTAGCCGGATGATTTAGTTTCCTTGGCTTTCGGGTTCTAGTTCAAATTACAAACTTATAGGTCTATGTCTTAATGAAATTTTGCCACAAATTTTAGGTCATTTAGAGTTCACTAAACTAAGTTATGGTCATTTTACTATTGCTGGACAGATTGCACTAAAATGGCAAACTTAGGTCATTTCCGATTCTGGCAGTTTTTATACCCGAATTTGTGCAAGTATTTTGACTTGCTCATGGTCATTTCTGGGTTTTGTGATCTCTACAAAAGATGTAGCCCTATGTCTAAGCTTTCCAACCATATTAATTTCAAGTCATTTGGACCTGTTTTGAGTGAGTTATGGCCAAAATACTGGCTGCTATTCAAATGGTCAGTTTTCAGGTTTGCAATGTCACTAATCCGAATTTGGTCAATTTTCATGTTACTTTTTTGGACGGAATTTAGGTAGGCTTCCAACATGAAAGTTGGCATATTTTGTGCCTAGTTTCACCTCCAATTGGCCTCATACCAATTGGAGTCACACATTTAGGGTTATAGGCTCATTTGCATACTGCCCTTTACATGACTTTCAAACACCAATCCAAATACACATTAACCTTGTTAGAAGTCTGCTTCTCTACTAAATTCTGAATTTGTACTAACCATAATCACTCAACACATCACATTTAGGTCAACTTGGGCAGAATACAACAACTCACAATACATTAATGCAATCCTAATTCACAAAGTCCAAACTCCACAATATATACACATAAACACTCCCAATTATTACATATAATTTCCACTACCAAATTATATACATTTTCTCTACTATATCATATACATATGTTGCCACTTTTAGTAACATAATTCAACAAACTTTTCAAGAATTTATACACTTCCAATCTTCACCATGAGGCTGCCCAAGTAACACATATACATCAAGCTACCATTTTAACTTTTCAAACTTACAATTCAAACTATATACATGGTAAATCATTCCTATACATTTAATGTGACACCCCTTACCCGTCTACAGTGTAGCCGAGTAAGTTATGCCACTCAGTGTGCCGGAGCACCAATTTATGTTTCTATTACAATTTATCTCTTTTTATTCATTTATTTTCAATGTTTGATCAATTTGAATTTTTCTGCAATTTTATAGAAAATCCGGCAAAGTGCCGGCTGTAAATTGGAAAAACAGTTCTTCTGAACCTATTTAAAAACACTTCCAATATAATTTCCAGATCCAAACTTCATTATACACATTTCAAGTCAATCTCAAAATCTCAATCTCAAATCACAATACTATTTTCAAAACTTTTCTGTTCACTTCATCACTTGAAGCATATTCACAAATAATTCTCAACATTTCAGTTCTCAACATACATTATGCAAAAAATTTCAATAATATGAAATTTCATATATTTACATTAATACATAATTACAGGAGTTTATAGTTACAATCCAAACTAATACAAAATGCAAAATACAAAAGGGCCACCCATAGTTCTAATGTCCTACCATATGCAGTGCAGATGTGAGGTGACTCTAGACCCCGGATGCAGCTCTGAAGGCTTACCCCGTCTGATGTCTACTGGGCCCCCAAGCTAGGTCTCCAGTACCTGCGCATGGCAAAAGCGACGCGCTAAGCAAGCGCTAAGCAATTCTTCTTAGTGGTGACAATATAAAATAAAATAAAATAGAATAAAATAATTATGCAGAATGTATGATTTTATTTTTGGATAGACTTAATTTCTGGTATTATTTGCAGTATTATTCAATTAAAATTTGGTAAGGTTTATTATCATTGCCTAGTAACCCATACTAGTTGACTGGACTGGATAATCGGGTAAACTGGAACTGGGTACTAAGTACCTCGGACTATCACACCATCGGTCACATTGTGTCTCCCGGTGTGCAACAGAATAGCTAATAAGCTGTAATAATTATCAGGATTAAAACCCAAGTATATCAACTCAAATAACATAGCCAAAGGCTATTATGTCACAGAATGGCATGGGAGCCATGAAACATAGAATGGCATGAAGCCATATGCAATACTATTAACAGAACCCTATTGGCATACCAAGCTATCCAAACCAATCTTGTTAGGTATACTAGGGCATTTTACTTTTTTAAGTGTCACAATTTTTGAAATTTAAGTTTTAGTGTTACTATTTCATTCATTGGTCAACAAAAATGTTGACTTTTGCATAAGCAATAGGTACATTGGTTCTAATATCATCAACATACCACATTTTGAATTTTAAACTTGTTGGTATTGGTTGTCAATACCATTTCTAAGCTTAATGCTAATTGGACAGAATTTTCAGTTTTCATGCTTTGTCTTTACTATTCCATTAGTCATTTTTGCAGTGGGAATTTGGCAAACTGATCAACATGAAAGTTGTTTCTTATTTTGTCTGGTTGTATTTCCTTTTTTGAATAACTCCATTTGGAGTTTTGTATCTCAATTTATGGTCCAAAAACCACAATTGGCCGGATTGAAATTTTATCCAGAATTTCTGGACTGATCATATCTACAATGTAATGAACAGTGAGTGCAACTCCCTTGTTGAATATGTTCTGGTTATAATTTGGGTTAGGTTTCTTCATGAAAGTTGTTGGTCTATATCTCAACTTGTTGCTGGTAAAATTTCAGGTCAATTGGACCTTTCTACACTGAGTTATGGCCAAATGACCAAACACTATTCATTTGGTCATTTTGCCCAGGCAGACTGCAGGTCACCGGGATTATGGCAAGCTTTTGGTCTACTTGGTTTGGTTTTATGGGCATGGTTTCTTCACCAAAGTTGTGCCATTATATGTCTAGTTTCATGTCCAATTGGCTTTGCACCAATTAAACCTCTATAATTCAAGTTATGGCTGCCCAAACCTGCTGTACTCATGTCCAATTCTACAAGTCACCAAGGCAGCCACACCAAACCCAAATCCCATCACTCAACACACTTCATTTTTTATTTAAACAGAACTAAATGGTCACTAATTGACCATTAAAATCTATTTTCATCATCACATGGTTAAGTTCTCAATTTTCACCCTAAACCCTAACTCACACATTACCATTCATGCATTTACATACCTTCCATTGTCCTAAGCATTGTATTAATGTTAAAGGCAGCCAAATTACAATTTAACTCTAAGAAATCTTCAAAACTCTACCAGGTTCAAGGCTGCCCAAAATTTTGGGATGGACATATACAAGATATTTAGCAAATTGCTTTGCAATTTCGCACTCAATTATACTTATTCAACATAAATTTGAAGAGAAACATAAGTTTAAGTCACTAACCTCTTAGGGAGCTAATTCAAAGCTTGTAAGAACTCTTTTTTTTTAATTCTTTTTTCTCTCAAAAGCTTCACTAGGATGTAAGAATAAATTTTTATGTTGCTAGGTTAGGGTTTTGTTGAGAAAAGACTAAGGAATTCAAGCTTTATAAGCATGAAAATGGAGGAGGGAAAAGAGGAGCATGAAACATCTTCTTGGGGAAGAAGAGTGGCTGCAGAAAATTTTCTAGAATTGTCTTTTTTCTGCCCATTTTATGTATTATAAATATCTTCCTTTAATTTGATTGGCCATCCCTTTTTAATTACCTCATGCTTACATAAGCATGAGGTAATAAATCTCATTTTCTTTTCTTTTTTTGTTTACTTAATTTCAATTGAATTTTTAATAATATTTATTCATATTTTATGTCATATAAATTATTTATTTAACTGGACAAGTTGGCAAAAAATCATCTCTAAAGATAAAATGACCAAAATGCCCTTCGTTTGGCTTAACGGGCTAAAATTGTCTGTACTGATTGAAAAATTTTTCTAAGCATTTCCTTGGCATTCTAATGCCATAAGAACCTCAATGACCCTTATCTGGAGTCCCAAAAATTATTTTATAATTTTTCTCCCGGGTCGAGAGCTCCTAGTTGCGAGAACCGCAACTTCTCACTAGGTTACCCATCGCTAGGGCACCGGCTCATTTAACTTGGTTGTATTTTATTTCTAAAATTTTTCCTAAATTTTTCTTATTAATATTTGAGTTAATTATGGTTCTTCACTTTAGTTTAAATATTTTCTCGGACGTTCTAGCTGTCTAGACCGACATTTGTCACCAGAACAGTAGACTGTATGGACTAGCTAAAGTGAGGATATTACAAGTCTTCCCCTCTAATAAAAATTTCATCCTCAAAATTTACCTGATTCAAACAGTTGAGGGAACTGTTGCCTCATCTTCTCTTCACTTTCCCAAGTTGCCTCTTTAGTGTTATGGTGCCTCCAAAGTATTTTCACTAATGGAATTTGTTTATTTCTCAGTTCCTTCACTTCCCGAGTTAGAATCTGTATAGGTTCTTCTGTATATGTCAAGTCCGGTTAGATTTCAATCTCTTCCATGGAAATGATATGTGAAGGGTTTGAGCGATATCTCCTCAGCATAGAAACATGGAATACATTGTGAATTTTATCCAGTTCTGGTGGTAAAGCTAGCCGATAGGCCACTGGTCCCACACGTTCAATGACTTCATATGGGCAATGAACCTAGGGCTTAACTTACCCTTTCTCCCAAACCTCAGTACTTTCTTCCACGGTGAGACTTTGAGAAACACTTTATCGCCAACTGCATACTCTATCTCTTTTCTCTTCAAGTTGGCATAAGATTTTTGTCTATCTGAGGCAACCTTCAGGTTAGCTTTGATTATCTTTACTTTCTCCTCAGTCTGTTTCACCAGGTTTAGTCCTACCAGCTTATCTTCACCCAATTCAGTCCAACACACTGGGGTTCTACATTTCCTCCCATACATTGCTTCATACGGAGCCATTTGAATGCTAGCTTGGTAGCTATTGTTATATGCGAATTCTGCCAGTGCGAGGTATCTATCCCAACTCCCCTCAAACTCAATGACACAACTCCTTAGCATATCCTCCAAGATCTATCACATAATTCACATTGTTACTATCATTTCAATTTATTAATTGAAAAAATTCAATTTGTTCTTAGGTTTACCTGGATTACTCATTCTGACTGTCCATCCGTCTGGGGATGAAAAGCCGTGCTAAAACAGAGTTGTGTGCCCAAGGCTTCTTGCAACTTTTTCCAGAATCTCGATGTAAACCTCGAGTCTCGGTCAGATATGATAGAAAGTGGGATTTCATACAGTCTAACTATGTCGCTGATTTACAATTCTGCTAGCTTCTCCAGTGAGTAGTTAGTCCTAACTAGCAGAAAATGTGCTAACTTCATCAATCTATCCACTATCACCCACACTGCATCATGCTTCCTTTGGGTGAGAGGTAGACCACTAACAAAATCCATAGTGACCCGGTCCCATTTCCATTCAGATATGCTTATAGGCTGTAGCAATCCTGATGGAACTTGATATTCTGCTTTAACTTGCTGACATATCAAACACTTAGTCACATAGTCAGCTATATCCCTCTTCATACCAGGCCATCAATAATGAGGCTTCAAATCATTATACATTTTTGTGCTTCCCGGGTGCATAGCATAAACACTAGTTTGTGCTTCTTTCAGAATACTAGTCTTCAGTTCCCCATCATCTGGTACACACACTCATACTCTGTAGTACAGATACCCATCTGCTTTCACCTCATAATCAATTTCCTTTCCCTCTGGAATTTTACCCACAATGGCCATCAATTTTTCATCTGCCCTCTGCCCATTTTGTATCTGCTGTAGCAGGGTTGGCCTCACTTGTAACTCAGCCAAAATAGCTCCATCTTGAGCTAAGGACAGACAGGCATTTAGTGATCTTAAAGCTGTGATGGACTTTCTGCTCAAGGCATCAGCAACTATATTTGCCTTCCCAGGATGATAATCTATCACACAATCATAGTCCTTTAGGAACTCAATCTATCGCCTCTGTCTAAGATTGAGCTCCTTCTGGGTTGGCAAATATTTTAGACTCTTGTGGTCTATATAGATGTAGCATTTTTCACCATATAAATAATGCCTCCATATCTTCAATGCGAAGATAATTGCTGCTAACTCCAAGTCATGAGTAGGGTAGTTCTGTTCATGTGACCTTAACTGCCTGGAAACATAGCCAACCGCTTTTCCCTCTTGTATCAATACACACCCTAGCCCATTATGCGAGGCATCACTGTAGACCACAAAGTCTTTTCCCGGCACTGGCTGTGTTAACACTGGTGCTTCTGTCAACATAGCCTTCAGCCTCTCAAAACCGGCTTGGCACTTGTCGTTCTAGCCAAATTTCACGTTCTTGTGCAACAACTTAGTCATTGGAGCAGCTATAAGAGAGAACCCCTTCACAATTCTTCTGTAATATCCAGCTAGCCCCAAGAAACTTCTGACCTCAGTTGTATTTCTAGGAGACTTCCATTCCAACACTGCTTCTATCTTTCTGGGATCCACTCTAATCCCCTCTGCTGATACTATGTGTCCAAGGAAAGAGATTTCACTCATCTAGAAGTCACACTTGGACAGCTTAGCATACAGCTTCTTTTCTCATAGGGTTTACAGAACAATCCTCAAATGTTCATCATGTTCTTCCCTGGCCTTGGAATACACCAGAATATCATCAATAAAGACCACTACAAACCGATCTAGATATGGATAGAAGATATGGTTCATAAGGTCCATAAATACTGCACGTGCATTTGTTAACCCAAACGGCATCACTAGAAATTCATAGTGCCCATACCGGGTTCTGAATGCACTTTTTGACACATCTGCATCCTTTATCCTCAACTGATGATACTCTGATCTGAGATTAATTTTTGAAAATACACCGGCTCCCTTCAACTGATCAAACAGATCGTCAATTCTGGGCATCGGATATTTATTTTTCACAGTTACTTTGTTCAACTGCCGATAATCAATGCACAATCTCAAAGTCCCATCCTTCTTTTTCACAAACAGCACTGGAGCTCCCCATGGTGACATACTGGGGCATATGAACCCCTTATCCAGTAACTCCTGCAACTGAGTTTTCAACTCCTTCAATTCAGTGGGTGCCATCCTATAAGGAGCAATTGAAATGGGTGCTGTACCCGGCATTACCTCAATAGTAAACTCGACTTCCCTTTCTGGTAGTAAACTAGGCAACTCTTCAGGAAATACATCTGGGAAGACTTTTACTGTGGATATATCACACAGGTTTGGCTTAGCCTCCCTAGTATTAACCACGTGTGCTAGGTAAGCTTTACAGCCTTTTCTCATCAATCTTTTTGCAACTGTGGCTGAGATAACATTAGACAGGAAATCTATCCTTTCACCCACAACAGTGATCTCATTACCCTCAGAAGTTTTCAGAGAAATCCTCTTCAATTTGCAATCAACTATTTCCTAATGATGTGACAATCAGTCCATTCCCAAAATCACGTCAAACTCGTGGAAAGGCAACTCAATTAGGTATGCCGAGAATTCATACCCCTGAATCCTCAACAAGCAACCTTTATACACCTTATTCACCACTACACTGTGGCCTAGTGGATTTGTGACCAGAATATCTTGATCACTCTCCTCTACTAGAACTCCCCTCTCAATGGGTAGTTTGATGCCAATGTGGGAATGAGTGGATCCTGGATCCACCAATGCATGCACAGAAGTATTGTAGAGGGAAAACGTACACCTGATGACATCTGGGGCATCTTGCTCCTCCTGAGCTCTGATGGCATAGGCGCTAGCTGGTATTCTAGTGTCTGGCCTCTTAGTTGACTCAGATGTAGGCCTCAGTGATGGACTAGCTGCCTCAGGTTTGCCGGGCTTCCTACCCCTTTGTGTGCAGGAGCAGGTCTATCAGTTTGTGTTAGAGCAACTGTAGTAGTCCTCTTCGGACAATTCTTGATCTGGTGTTCTGTAGATCCACACCGTAAGCATGCACCGGTCACTCTCCAACAATCCCCCTTATGCCACTTCAGACAGTACTGACAAGCAGAAGATGCTGGAGCTGCTCCCCTAAACACCGTCCCTAGAGAGCTGCCCACTGATGGTGTGGACTGGCCTCTCCTAGGTGTAAACTATGGTCTGGGCCCCTGAGACTGACCCTGACCCTGTGGTGGTCCTGAACTCTGAGCAGGAGGACCCTTACTCTTCTTACTAAGAGCAGAAAATGTACTGGACTGACTCGGACCCCTCTTCTGCTGTCTTTCCCTTCTATTTTGTTCATTGATTCTGACCCTTTCCACTTTTGATGCTGCATCTACCAGTTTAGCAAAATCCGTGATCTCCAGTGCTGTGATCATGACTTTGATGTTGTCATTGAGCCCATCTTCAAACCTTCTGCACCTCTCTGCCTCTGTAAAGACTATCTCCCTCCCATACCGGCTCAGTCTGACAAACTCACGTTCATACTCAACCACTGACAATTGCCTCTGTCTCAGAGTGATAAATTCCCTTCTTTGCTCTTCTAGAGACACTTTGCTAACATATTTCTTCTTGAACTCTGTGAGGAAGAATTCCCAAGTGATCCATTCAGGTTGCACCTCATTGGTTACTGTGTCCCACCACTGACATGCATCATCCTGAAATAGGGACACAGCACCCACCAGGTTCTGCTCGGGGGTGCAGTAAAGTTGTTTCAGCACTCTGATAGTTCTATCCAACCAGTTTTCTGCGACCATGGGATCATCCTCCCTCTTCCCAAAGAAATCCACAGCCCCATGCTTTCACAGTTTCTCCAGATGAGATTTTTGTGGTACTGGTGGAGGTTGTGGCTGTGGTTTTGGTGGTGGAATTGCCCCCATCATTTGCCAGTAGAATTCAGTCATTTGCTGAAATAGAGCAAACTGAGGTTGGGCAGGTGCCTCAGCTGCTGGTGGAGCATATTCTCCCCTGCCCCCAGATTCAGCCCTGGGTGGAGCATGACTCTCCACCTCTTCATCTACTGCTCTTTGCGAAGCAGGATCCATATCCTATTCAAGATAAGAAAACAAACAGATCTGCATTAGTGTCACCTCAACACTTACAAATGCAATGCAATGGTATGCACTCTATCTAGGCCCAGAAATGCCTAAACCGATGCTCTGATACCACTAAATGTGACACCCCTTACCCGTCTACAGTGTAGCCGAGCAAGTTATGCCACTCATTGTGCCGAAGCACCAATTTATGTTTCTATTATAATTTTTCCCTTTTTATTCATTTATTTTCAATGTTTGATAAATCTGAATTTTTTCGCAAATTTTATAGAAAATCCGGCAGAGTGCCGGCTGTAAATTGGAAAAACAGTTCTTCTGAGCCTGTTTAAAAACACTTCCAATATAATTTCCAGATCCAAACTTCATTATACACATTTCAAGTCAATCTCAAAATCTCAATCTCAAATCACAATACTATTTTCAAAACTTTTCTGTTCACTTCATCACTTGAAGCATATTCACAAATAATTCTCAACATTTCAGTTATCAACATACATTATGCAGAAAATTTCAATAATATGAAATTTCATATATTTACATTAATACATAATTACAGGAGTTTATAGTTACAATCCAAACTAATACAAAATGCAAAATACAAAAGGGCCACCCATAGTCCCACATGCAGTGCAGATGTGAGGCGACTCTGGACCCCGGATGCAGCTCTGAAGGCTCACCCCGTCTTATGTCTGCTGGGCTCCCCAGCTAGATCTCCAGTACCTGCGCGTTGCAAAAGTGACGCGCTAAGCAATTCTGCTTAGTGGTGACATATAAAATAAAATAAAATAGAATAAAATAATTATGCCAAATGTATGATTTCATTTTTGGATAGAGTTAATTTCTGGTATTATTTGCAGTATTATTCAATTAAAATTTGGTAAGGTTTATTATCATTGCCTGAGTAACCCATACTAGTTGGTCGGATCGATAATCGCACCTGGGTACTAAGTACCTCGGACCATCACACCATCGGTCACATTATGTCTTCCGGTGTGCAACAGAACAGCTAATAAGTTATAATAATTATCAGGGTTAAAACCCAAGTATATCAACTCAAATAACATAGCCAAAGGCTATTATGTCACAGAATGGCATGGGAGACATGAAACACAGAATGGCATGAAGCCATATGCAGTACTACTAATAGAACCCTATTGGCATGCCAAGCTATCCAAACCAATCTTGTTAGGTATACTAGGGCATTTTACACTTTTAAGTTTCACAATTTTTGAAATTTAAGTTTTAGTGTTACTATTCCATTCATTGGTCAACAAAAATGTTGACTTTTGCATAGGCAATAGGTACATTGTGTAACACCCCTATTTGCATAGTCTGGTATATTTCATTGTTCCGGTGACCGGTGTCGGTCCGGACAATTAAGGGGATTAGAACCACACTTAAGACAACTAGATAATCCATAAACACAAATAATTAGTGATTATCAATTAGATAAGTATAAATATGAAAAACAGAACATAAGAAGTTAAACGAGCCGAGAGTCACAGCGATGGATGACCTTCTCGGGAACAACTGCGAAGTCAATTTAAACTCAAATTTCGAACCGTAAAATGTGACACCGCTGTCCTTAGGACTATTACGAACACAGTGGAAAAGAGAAAATCATGAAAAAGAACTGTTAAGCCAGTCAAATAATTAGATCAGGGAGCCGAAAGAAATATGGAATTATTTGCAAACCGAGTTGAACCGGCGAGGGGCAATTTGGACAATTGACCCCGAGAGCTGACTCCTGACCTAACTGTCAAATAAAATCGGAGAAAAGAAAATTTCGGAGTAGGGAATTAAATTAAAGAACTAATAGAAAAAAAAAAGTAAATGAAAAAGTGAAGGAAGATGACAACATGCATGACATCATGCATGATGCCATAAATAGAATAATTAATAAATTCAATTAATTAGATATTTTGGTCTTCCTAAGAAATAAAAAAGAAAGGAAAAGAAAAGAAAAAAAAAATAAAAGTTGTCTTCTTCTTTCCCATGTTGCCGCGTCTCTCCTCTCTCCCTCACTTCATCCTCCATTAAAGCTCATTTTGAGCTTAAGCAAACCCTAAATTCCACCATAGAAAGTTAAAACTCCAACATTAAATCTTGATTTCAAGCTTTGGTAGAGAACTTGACAACAAAAAGAAGAAGAAAGGAAGAGTTGTGAAGGGAAGAAAATTCTACATAAGGTTAGTAATTTAAGTTTAAAAAATTTAGTTTATACTTTGTGTGTTTAGCTCAATTAACTTAGATTTTCACTTAAAAGTCAAAGAAAAAAATTCTTGGGGGACTTTTAGTGAATTCAGCCAGCTAGGTTTTGCTATGAATATGCTTGTGTTTTGATTGAATTCAATATGTATGAAAGCCTAATGGAGTTGAGGAATGATATTGGTATGCTTAGAATAAATTGAATGTAACAAATTGAGAATTAGGGTTTGACACTTAGGGTTTAGAAAAAAAAATGTGAAAATTTGGTAAATGATGTCTTGGACCTAGTTTGAAGGGAGAAATGGTCAATTGTGACCAAATGGAATGTGTTAGAAGTGTTTGAACCAAAACCAAACTCGGATTCAATGTGGTCATGCTGCTAGTCTCTCTGAGGGACCAAAAATGAAAATTTACAAGTCCAATTGGTATGAGACCAATCGGGAATGAAAATAGACACTAAATGACACAATTTTCATTTAGGAAGCATGCCCAAAAAGTGACCAAAACCTAGTGAACAAATTGACCAAACTCGGAAAATCTCAGTCTGCCCTGTACAAACTGACCAAATGAACAGTGTTTGTTCATTTGGCCATAACTTGAGCTAGACAGGTCTAAATGACCTGAACTTTTACCAGTGGACAGTTGAGATATAGACCTAAAACTTTCATGAAGAACACAAACCCAAATTATGCCATTAACTAAGTCATTTGGCCACCCGAGTTCGGTGACCTAAAACTTCTAGAACCAAAAAATTGCTCAAAAATCTGGGTTGAGTCCAATCCGGTAGCTATGGTTCAAATGGCTATAACTTGAGCTACAAAACTCCAATTGGAGTGATTCAAAAAGGAAAATAAATTTAAGACAATAGGGAACGTTTTCTATGGAGGAAATTCTGCCAAATTCCAACAGAAAAGTGACCAATGGAACATTGTAACTTAAAACACCAAAACTGAAAATTTGCAAATTTGCCTAAAAGACTTAGAATTTGAGTAAACCACCAAAACCAATAAATTTAGTGACCAAAATGTGGTATGTGGGTGAAGTTGGAGTTCCCATACCTATTAAGCCTTAGAAAGTCAACAAATTGACTTGAATAGTGTCGTGAATATTAACCCCGAAACACAAATTTTGAATAACGTCAAGTTTAGCACATTAGAGCTAGTATAAGTGAATTTGAATTTATTTTTGGAATTATGATGAGTTATGATACTGAAACACTGTGAAACTGTGTGTTTCAATAAAAAAGAACGCCGAGAAAGAACCCAATACATCGAGTCAAGGCCAAGAGGCAACTCGTATAAGGTTTGTGCACAACTAACTCTTTTGTTATCTTTCAATTCCAAATTGATTTGAAATAAATTTATTGTATGATTTATGATTTTTGTTGTGTTGAGAATTTTAACTTATTGAATGAAATTGTACAATTTGAATATAAATTTTCTTATGCATTTAAGGATTTATTGCATTGTTTTGAGAATCGTAAATGTTAAGTTTGTTGTGTTACCAACCTTGAGCATGAATTTATGATGATTAAATATGTTGATGATTTGTAAACACTTCATAATTAGAAATTGTTTTGAATATGATTTGAAACCACAGTTGACATGGAAAAATTTGTTGTGAATTCTCATTAGCTTGTCTAGTGAGATATCTCCTCCACTAGATGGGGCGAGTTACTTCCTCTCTGGCTTGCCAATTGGGGAAGAATTTGAATGAGTACTCATATATACTAGCTAGTCTTTGTTTCTCCCTTTTACCCTTAGTTATTGGGAGAATGTGAAATGTCGTGGTGTACAACATGGCATCTATTTGAATTTTGGGCCATGAGATAAACTGTGTGAATTGTTGGCAACGCCCTTTAAATTATGCATAATTTGATAAATTGTGATTGAAATAAATAATTTGTTAGTGATTCAAAATATTTTTGTATTGTTTCGGAATTTAAAAGAAATGTAAATAAATAGTTACTATTTGATCAAAATGTTATTCAAATGAATAATTTGCATGAATGAAAATAATGATTTTTGAATGTCATGGATTTTGAAGAATTTAGAAATTTTAAAATTTTATCCATTATGAATTGTTAAGAATAAGTTGTATTAAGTTTAAAATTATTAGTTTGTACACCACTGAGTTCACCACTCAGCGATAGCTTTGTATGCTGTCGTAGATGAAAGAAAATATATAGAGCAGCTGAGCGAGGTTACTGAAGGACACGGTGAGATTATCCTCGGGTATATCATAGGTATACCCTTGTACATTAGCTTTTAATGTAATTATGTAATTATATGTATGAAATTTCCTTTGAGCAGTTGTACCAACTCTTTTGTAATGTATATATTTCGATATAAGCAAATACAAATTATTGTAATATTATCTTGAGATTTTATATCCTTATAAAGTTTTTCACTATTAAATTTTAATGCTCCCATGAATGTAAATATTTATTTTGTTATCTTAATGAGATATTTCAATGTTGATTTAATTTAAACTGTGTATTGAATTGCTTGTGTTGATTTGTGAAATGAGGATTGTTTGAATTTTGAGACTTGAGAAATTGGTAGAGATTGATTGTGAAATTTAAAGAAGTTATTGAGAAAAATATTGGGAGTGTCTTTATTTTCAAGTTTTAAAGAACTGTTTTCTCAAAATATAGACAGCACTCTGCCGAAATTTTTGTAAAAATTGCAGAGATTTTAAATATTTAAAAATTTGATTTAGGTTTGGACTTTAAATAAAAGTTTTTAATAACTGAGAAAATTTTACTCACCAATTTAAAAATGAATGAAAATTGTTTTCAAAATCCCTTGTAGTATATTTAATGGTTTACCAGTAGGCGAAGTACGGTAATTCATTCATTATGTGTACTACGGGAGCATGTTACATCTTATGAGGAGTAGGGTGTGACATGTTTTAGTGGTATCAGAGCAAAGGTTTTAAAGTAAATTTTGAACTGTGAATTTGAAATATTTTTCGATAAGTACAACTGCTCGAATGTTTGATACATATAGTGTATTTACATCATAAATATGAACTAACGAGGAGAAATCTCCTTGTGTTGGTTGTTTAGGAAAGAGAAAAAAAAATTATGTGAATAGTTATGGACAAGGGGGATCAAACAGTAGAGCAGTCTGATACAGTTAACGTACAAGGAGAGGCCCCAGTTTCGTAGAGCGTTAGAGGTCCAACTACACCAGTCCCTCCTATACAAATTACTGCACAAACGGCCCAGCAGATGGCCATGTTCTTTTAGCAGATGGCCATGTTCTGTCAGCCCAGGCCCAAGTACAAACCCAACCCCCTCAAGAGCAGCATGAAAAAGAGAAAGGTGGGAAACCCATCGGTCAAAGTTCGAGTAGTAATTTAGGAAAGAGAGAAGATTTTGAGGGACCCCGAGCTCCTAAGTATGACAGAGGCGGATCTGCAGAGCAGAAGCAA
Organism: Hevea brasiliensis; assembly: GCF_030052815.1. NCBI lineage: Eukaryota > Viridiplantae > Streptophyta > Magnoliopsida > Malpighiales > Euphorbiaceae > Hevea > Hevea brasiliensis. Next base: position 52,260,760 of record NC_079495.1, on the reverse strand, counting down.
TCAAGAACCATTCGTCAAAGAACCAGAAGTTCCTACCCTATCCGTATCTGTGACGTTTGTGGATAATTTCATGGGGGTATCTGCCATAGGATCACTGGAGCCTGCTTCAATTGTGGTGGAATTGGAAATTTTGCCCGAGATTGTACTAGCGCATGTCGATCTATGCCATATACTACACCAAAGGAATTAGTCCAAGGTTCTAATTTTAGAGGCTCAGTAATAGTCAGTAGAGGCAGAGGTAGAGGCAGAAGTAGAGACAACACTTCGGGTAATCCTCGCACAATGGACCAATCCGAACAGAGGAATACATTAGAAAGAGGAAACGCCATGCATCGAGGGGAAGAAGCAGAGACTTCAGATGTAGTTGCCGGTATGTTTTTAACTTGTGAAAGGAATAATTATGTACTATTTGATTCCGGCTCTACTTGTTTATATGCTAATGCTAAAATTATATGTTCTACTGCTATTCCCTTGCATGGAGATAAATTTTAATATGTTAGTAAATAGTCTTTAGGGATAACAATTGCGATAATAAGCGTGATTGAAATTAATTTTGGAAAAGTTTCTAGTGAGAGACATCTCCTAGACTATGATAAATTATAAAGTTAATTAGTAAGCCTAATTAGGTAAGGCAAGAGGACCAAAAAGTAAGTTATAGCAATATATCTGCCCTAGATGGAAGTAAAGGTATTACTGTTGATAGATGTCAGTAAGTATCATAATCAAAATAAGTTTAAGATATTAGTAGATTTGAAAGAAATAAGACATAGAGAAGTTTAATCTATTGGGATGTATCGTAGTAACTATGCAATATTCTTGATGTTTGTGCTGTAAGCTGCAGATTACAGTACTGACTTGAGATTTATTGTGTAGAGCTACGTACTACCCAATAGTACATAAGGATAAGAATAGTTATAAATGACTTTCACTTTGGTACAAATATACCAGAATAGAGTTTTATTACTAGATCTGAGTTTGAAAAACCTAATTCAGGATTTAAAACTCTATAATTAGAATATCAAAAGATCATGGTTGCAAGGTAGTGAGAGTTAAAGACTCCATTACCCTAGCATGAATTACAGTACATCAAGAATTGTTATGGGACTAGAGATTTTAGCATGGTAAAAATTTAAAAATAAAACCTATAGGGCTGAGTCATCCAGTCTCCGATATGGGGTTTATAGTTGTTTTGATATTGCAATGGATCTTTTGCTCAAAGTTTAGTAAGGAACAGTATTCTATTTGTGTAACAGTAAGACATAAAATATAATTTTGTTCCCCTAGAAAAGACAAGATTCTATGGATGACAATTATAACTTATAAAACAGTTAAGAAATGATATTCTACTGATAACAGTAATTCGATAAGCTAGTTGGCCAGGTATTCTTTAGGAAAAGCACAATTTTATTGTGCGGATCATAAGGATTAGATAAGAATTAAAGCGAAACTTTTGAATAGCATGGGAAACAGGAGAGTCCGGTAGACTCCCTTCTTAAGATTACAAAATTATTTATGGTTGAAAAAAAAAAGGGTAATGATCGCAAACCATTTGAAAATAAGCTATAGAATATCGGTAGATAAAAGAAAATATAGAAGTAAAAATTAGAATAGTTGGTGCGAATATAATAAAGAAACGTTATGAATATTAGTTAAAGTGTTAACTAGAATAGCCAGAGGACCAAATCAAAGTAATACTGAAGTATAGTGGATTTGTTAGGGACGATAAGAGGTGCTAAATTACGACTCGATAGTCAAGTTAAGGAAGAAGATTAGATTAAGAAATAAAATAATTAAAGTTAAATTGTGGAATGAAAGAAAGAAACAAATAGAACATTAAGAAATGAGAAAAACCCTAGATGAGGATTTACCACCAAAGCAAACAACCTACTTAAAATGCGTAACGATATTCCGAACTATTTTATCAAGAAGGAAATAAGTTAAACAAAAGCAAACAAGATAGTGCAAAATGGCACATAGGCCTTAGTCATAAATGGAGATGGTAAGACAATGGTTATGGACCTATGGTCAAGAAAGAGATAAGCAGTTCATATATGACCAACAAGGTCATTTAAAAAAAAAAGACTATAAAGGAAAATAATTGCTAAAACAATAGCAAAAAAAGACTAAAATATTCTAAACTAAACTGAAGGTTGCATCAAATGATCAAGAGATTTGATAAGAAAAGAGTAAAACTAAGTTCTCACCGATAGGATCATACAAGGTCCTAGAAAGAGTGGATCCATTAGCACACAGATTTGCTTACCTCTAAAATTGAAATGAAATTGAATCTAACTTATGACAGAGGCTTATAAGAAACTTGGCACACGAGATGAGCAATCGATGAGTAAATAGTATTGGTTAAAGTGCTAAGGAACCATCATTCAAGCCAGAAAGCTACTTAGGAGTGTGAATAGGACATGAGGAGAAAGCACCCATAACTGTTCAGAGACTAATACAAGTTAAAATTTCAAGGACAAAATTATTTTAAGGGGGAGAGAATTGTAACACCCCTATTTGCATAGCCTGGTATATTTTACTGTTCCGGTGACCGGTGTCAGTCTGGATAATTAAGGGGATTAGAACCACACTTAAGACAACTAGATAAGCCATAAACACAAATAATTAGTAATTGTCAATTAGATAAGTATAAATAAGAAAAACAGAACATAAGAAGTTAAACGAGCCGAGAGTCACAGCGATGGGTGACCTTCTCGGGAACAACTGCAAAGTCAATTTAAACTCAAATTTCGAACCGTAAAATATGACGCTGCAGTCCTTAGGACTATTACGAACACAGTAGAAAAGAGAAAATCACGAAAAAGAACTGTTAAGCCAGTCAAATAATTAGGTCAGGGAGCCGGAAGAAATATGGAATTATTTGCAAATCGGGTTGAACCGGAGAGGGGCAATTTGATCAATTGACCCCGAGAGCTGACTCTTAGCCTAACTGTTAAATAAAGTAAGAGAAAAGAAAATTTTGGAGTATGGAATTAAATTAAAGAACTAATAAAAAAAAGAGAAAATGAAAAAGTGAAGGAAGATGACATCATGCATGATGCCATAAATAGTATAATTAATAAATTCAATTAATTAGATATTTTGGTCTTCCTAAGACATAAAAAAGAAAGGAAAAGAAAAGAAAAAAAAATAAACAAAAGTCTTCTTCTTCTTTCCCATGTTGTTGCCTCTCTCCTCTCTCCCTCACTTCATCCTCCATTAAAGCCCATTTTGAGCTTAAGCAAACCCTAAATTCCACCATAGAAAGTTAAACCTCCAATATTAAATCTTAATTTCAAGCTTTGTAGAGAACTTGACAACAAAAAGAAGAAGAAAGGAAGAGTTGTGAAGGGAAGAAAATTCTACATAAGGTTAGTAATTTAAGTTTAAAAAATTTAGTTTATACTTTGTGTGTTTAGCTCAATTAACTTAGATTTTCACTTAAAAATCAAAGAAAACAATTATTGGGGGACTTTTAGTGAATTCATCTAGCTAGGGTTTGCTATGAATATGCTTGTGTTTTGATTGAATTCAATATGTATGAAAGCCTAATGGAGTTGAGGAATGATATTGGTATGCTTTGAATAAATTGAATGTAACAAATTGAGAATTAGGGTTTGACACTTAAGGTTTAGAGACAAAAATGGGAAAAATTGGTAAATGATGTATTGGACCTATTTTGAAGGGATAAATGGTTAATTGTGACCAAATGGAATGTGTTAGAAGTGTTTGAACCAAAACCAAATTCGGATTCAATGTGGTCATGCTGCAAGGTCCCTGTGGGGGACCCAAAATGAAAATTTACAAGTCCAATTGGTATGAGACCAATTGAGAATGAAAATAGACACTAAATGACACAATTTTCATTTAGGAAGTATGCCCAAAAAGTGACCAAAATCTAGTGAACAAATTGACCAAACTCGGAAAATCTCAGTTTGCCCTATACAAACTGACCAAATGAACAGTGTTTGTTCATTTGGCCATAACATGAGCTAGGCAGGTCTAAATGACCTAACCTTTTACCAGTGGACAGTTGAGATATAGACCTAAAACTTTCATGAAGAACACAAACCCAAATTATGCCATTAACTAAGTCATTTGGCCACCCAAATTCGATGACCTAAAATTGTCAGAACCAAAAAATTGCCCAGAAATCTGGGTTGAGTCTAATCCGGCAGCCATGGTTCAAATAGCTATAACTTGAGCTACAAAACTCCAATTGGAATGATTCAAAAAGGAGAATAAATTTAAGACAATAGGAAACATTTTCTATGAAGGAAGTTCTGCCAAATTCTAACAGAAAAGTGACCAATGGAACAGTGCAACTTAAAACACCAAAACTGAAAATTTTCGAATTTGCCTAAAAGACTTAGAATTTGAGTAAACCACCAAAACCAACAAATTTAGTGACTAAAATGTGATATGTGGGTGAAGTTGGAGTTCCCATACCTATTAAGCCTTAGAAAGTCAACAAATTGACTTGAATAGTATCTTGAATACTAACCCCGAAACACAAATTTTGAAGAACGTCAAGTTTAGCACATTAGAGCTAGGTATAAGTGAATTTGAATTTATTTTTGGAATTACGATGAGTTATGATACTGAAACACTGTGAAACTGTGTGTTTTAGTAAAAAAGAATGTCGGGAAAGAACCCGAGACATCGAGTCAAGGCTAAGAGGCGACTCGTATAAGGTTTATGCACAACTAACTCTTTTGTTATCTTTCAATTCCAAATTGATTTGAAATAAATTTATTGTATGATTTATGATTTTTGTTGTTTTGAGAATTTTAACTTATTGAATGAAATTATACAATTTGAATATAAATTTTCTTATGCATTTAAGGATTTATTGCATTGTTTTGAGAATCGTAAATGTTAAGTTTGATGTGTTGCCAACCTTGAGCATGAATTTATGATGATTAAATATGTTGATGATTTGTAAACACTTCGTGATTAGAAATTGTTGTGAATATGATTTGAAACCACAGTTGAGATGGCAAAATTTATTGTGAATTCTCATTAGCTTGTCTAGTGAGATATCTCCTCCACTAGATGGGGCGAGTTACTTCCTCTCTGGCTTGCCAGTTGAGAAAGAATTTGAATGAGTACTCATATATACTAGCTAGTCTTTGTTTCTCCCTTTTAGCCTCGGTTATTGGGAGAATGTGAAATGTCGTGGTGTACAACACGGCATCTATTTGAATTTTGGGCCATGAGATAAACTGTGTGAATTGTTAGTAACGCTCTTTAAATTATGCATAATTTGATAAATTATTATTAAAATAAATAATTTGTTAGTGATTCAAAATATTTTTGTATTGTTTCGGAATTTAAAAGAAATGTAAATAAATAGTTACTATTTGATCAAAATGTTATTCAAATGAATAATTTGCATGAATGAAAATAATGATTTTTGAATGTCATGGATTTCGAAGAATTTAGAAATTTTAAAATTTTATCCATTATGAATTGTTAAGAATAAGTTATATTAAGTTTAAAATTATTAGTTTGTGCACCACTGAGTTCACCACTCAGCGATAGCTTTGTATGCTGTCGCAGGTGAAAGAAAATATATAGAGCAGCTGAGCGAGGTTACTGAAGGACACGGTGAGATTATCCTCGGGTATATCATAGGTATACCCTTGTACATTAGCTTTTGATGTAATTCTGTAATTATATGCATGAAATTTTCTTTGAGCAGTTGTACCAACTCTTTTGTAATATATATATTTCAATTGTAAGCAAATACAAATTATTGTAATATTATCTTGAGATTTTATATCCTTATAAAGTTTTGCACTATTAAATTTTAATGCTCCCATGAATGTAAATATTCATTTTGTTATCTTAATGAGATATTTCAATGTTGATTTAATTTAAACTGTGTATTGAATTGCTTGTGTTGATTTGTGAAATGAGGATTATTTGAATTTTGAAACTTGAGAAATTGGTAGAGATTGATTGTGAAATTTGAAGAAGTTGTAAAGAAAAATATTGGGAGTGTCTTTATTTTCAGGTTTTGAAGAACTGTTTTCTCAAAATATAGACGGCACTCTGCTGAAATTTTTGTAAAAATTGTGGAGATTTTAAATATCTAAAAATTTGATTTAGGTTTGGACTTTAAATAAAAGTTTTTAATGATTGAGAAAATTTTACTCACCAATTTGAAAATGAACGAAAATTGTTTTCAAAATCCCTTGTAGTATATTTAATGGGTTACTGGTAGGCGAAGTATGTTAATTCATTAGGTGTACTACGGGAGCACGTTACATCTTGCGCGGAGTAGGGTGTGACACATTGATTCAAATATCATCAACATAATACATTTTGTATTTTAAACTTGTTGGTATTGGTTGCCAATACTATTTCTAAGCTTAATGCTAATTGGACAGAATTTTCAGTTTTCATGCTTTGTCTTTACTGTTCTATTAGTCATTTTTGTTGTGGGAATTTGGCAAACTGATCAACATGAAAGTTGTTCCTTATTTTCTCTAGTTGTATTTCCTTTTTTGAATTACTCCATTTGGAGTTTTGTAGCTCAAGTTATAGTCCAAAAACCATAACTGGCTGGATTAAAATTTTGTCCAGAATTTCTGGACTGACCATATCTACAGTGTAATGAACGGTGAATGCAACTCCCTTATTGAATATGTTCTAGTCATAATTTGGGTTAGGTTTCTTCATGAAAGTTGTTGTTGTATATCTCAGCTTTTACTAGTAAAATTTCAGGTCAATTGGACCTTTCTACACTGAGTTATGGCCAAATGACCAAACACTGTTCATTTGGTCATTTTGCCCAAGCAGACTGCAGGTCACCCAGATTAGGGCAAGCTTTTGGTCCACTTAGTTTGATTTTATGGGCATGGTTTCTTCACCAAAGTTGTGCCATTATATGTCTAGTTTCACGTCCAATTGGCCTTGCACCAATTGAACTCTACAATTCAAGTTATGGCTGCCCAAACCTGCTGGACTCATGTCCAATTCTGCAGGTCACCAAAGCAGCCACACCAAACCCAAATCCCATCACTCAACACACTTCATTTTTTATTTAAACTAAACTAAATGGCCACTAATTGACCACTAAAACCTATTTTCATCATCACATGATAAAGTTCTCATTTTCCACCCCAAACCCTAACTCACATATTACCATTCATGCATTTACATACCTTCCATTGTCCTAAGCATTGTATTAATCTTAAAGGCAGCCAAATTACAATTTAACTCTAAGAAATCTTCAAAACTCTACTAGGTTCAAGGCTGCCCAAAATTTTGGGATGGACATAGACAAGATATTTAGCAAATTTCTTTGCAATTTTGCACTCAATTATACTTATTCAACATAAATTTGAAGAGAAACATAAGTTTAAGTCACTAACCTCTTAGGGAGCTAATCCAAAGCTTGTAAGAACTCTTTCTTTTTAATTCTTTTTGCTCCCAAAAGCTTCACTAGGATGTAAGAACAAATTTTTATGTTGCTAGGTTAGGGTTTTGTTGAGAAAAGACTAAGGAATTCAAGCTTTATAAGCATGAAAATGGAGGAGGGAAAAGAGAAGCATGAAACGTCTTCTTGGGGAAGAAGAGTGGCTACAGAAAATTTTCTAGAATTGTCTTTTTTCTGCCCATTTTATGTATTATAAATGTCTTCCTTTAATTTTATTGGCCATCCCTTTTTAATTACCTCACGCTTACATAAGCATGAGGTAATAAATCCCATTTTCTTTTCTTTTCTTGTTTACTTAATTACAATTGAATTTTTAATAATATTTATTTATATTTTATGTCATATAAATTATTTATTTAACTAGACAAGTTGGCCAAAAATCATCTCTGAAGACGAAATGACCAAAATGCCCTTCATTTGGCTTAACGGGCCAAAATTGTCTGTACCGATTGAAAAATTTTTCTAAGCATTTCCTTGGCATTCTAATGCCATAAGAACCTCAATAACCCTTCTCTGAAGTCCCAAAAATTATTTTATAATTTTTCTCCTGGGTCTAAGGCTCCTAGTTGTGAGAATCGCAACTTCTTACTAGCTTATCCATCGCTAGGGCACCAGCTCATTTAACTTGGTTGTATTTTATTTCTAAAATTTTTCCTAAATTTTTCTTATTAATATTTGAGTTAATTATGGTTCTTCACTTTAGTTTAAATATTTTTCCGGACGTTCTAGCTGTCTGGACCAACATTGGTCACCGGAACAGTAGACTGTACGGACTAGCTAAAGTGAGGATGTTACATTTAAACACTTAATTCAACACCTCAAAACACTATTTACATGAAGAAATATTTCATTAACCTTGATATTTCATGGCTGCCAAAAATAGTACCTTCCAATAACTCATTAAAATCTCAAAGTTTCTTCATAAATCAACTCACCACAACACCCACACAAACTTTAACAAAGAAAAGATGAAGAAATGGTTACTTACCTCTTGTGAGCTTGGCTAAACTTCACCTTTTCCTCTTAAAATTACTATCAAATTCTTCCTTGTGCTATTGTGAACAATTTTAATGAAAGAACTTAGTGGAGAAGATGACTTAAAGTGGATTGCATAAAGCTTGTGGGAGGCGCGGCCATGGAGGATTTGGGAGCTCTAATTTCGGCTGGTTGGTCCAAAGGTTGAAGATGATGATATCTTATGTCCCAAATGTTGTATTTTAATGTCCCTTAATTTCCCTTAGTGGAGCACTAACTTAGTTTTAAGATTTAATAATCCAAAGTTTCACAATTCGCACATTTTACTTCAATTCTTTTACTATTCCTACAATGTACCATAATTTTAATTTTCTTGACATTTTCAAAATTTAATATCATTTATTTTTCATGGAAATTTAGGTCAAAAGGCAACTCAGAGTGTCAAATGACCATAATGCCCCTCTTTAGGTTGTATTCCCAATTTTTTGATAACACCGATTTTTGTCAGTTTCTCGATTTTTCATTTTTCTTTGTACTAATTAATTAATTTTTTTAATGTCATTTATTCCTCAATAGATGTTTATTTAAGTCTTAAAAATATTTCTCAGGGTTCCCCATGGTCCAGGTCTAGTCAACGATCCTTGCCACAACTTCCTGGTGCGGTTACCCATCACTACGGTTTTTGGCTCGTTTAACTTAGTTACATTTCATTGCTATTATTTTTCCTTTATTTTTCTTGTATTTTCCTCTATTTTATTTCATTATTTTATGTCTGCTTACTAACATTTAAGCGTAGTTCTAAGCATTCTAGCTATCCGGACAGACATTGATCGTCGGAATAGTAGAACGCACTACCGAATATAGGGGTGTTACACTGCCACTGTCAGCTGTCTCTGCCTCAGGTTAATGAACTCTCTTCTTCTCTCTTCCAAGTACACACTACCCACATACTTTTTCTTGAACTCTGAGAGGAAGAAGTCCCAAGTTATTAGTTCTGGCTGCACTTCACTAGACACTGTATCCCACCATTGATAGGCATCATCTTGCAGTAGAGATAGAGCAGCTTCTAGGTTTTGCTCTGGAGTGCAGTGGAGTTGTTTTAAAACTCTTTCTATTCTGTTCAGCTAGTTTTTGGCTGCAATAGAATCATCTTCTCTCTTGCCAAAGAAATCAACTGCTCCAAATTTTCTCAATCTTTCTAGATGTGATTTCTACTGTGGAGGTGGTGGTGGTGGCATTACTCCAGCTATCTATCTGAAAAACTCGACCATTTGCTGGAACATGGCCTATGGAGGCTGAGCAGGCTCTACTGGAGCTGGTGGAACAGGTTCTCCCCTACACCCAGTCTCAGCTGCTGCAAGGGGAGCATGACTCTCCACTTCCTCCTCAACTGCCCTCTGTGATGTGGGGTCCATATCCTAATCAAAATAACAAAGACAAATAGATCTGCATTAGTATCACCTCGACTCTTACAAATGCAATGCATGGTATGGACTCAATTTAGACCCATAAATGCCTAAACCGTGCTCTGATACCACTAAATGTAACACCCCTTACCCATCTACAGTGTAGCCGAGTAAGATATGCCACACAGTGTACTGGAACACCACATTTTATTTCAATTATTTTTATCCTTCCTTAATTCATTTTTTTTTTCATAGTTATGAAGTGCAATTTGTGAAATATAATTCATTTAAGTCATTTATTGAAATTATAAATTTATTTAAGGTTCCACAATTTTTATAGAAAATCTGACAGAATACCGTCTAAAAATGGAGAAAACAGCTCCTCGGAACCTGTGAAAAACACTTCCAATACATTTTCAATCATTTCCAAACTCCATTATATCAACAAAGTCTCAATATTTCTCAACAATACTTCTATTTCTCATTCATTTATTTCATATGATATTTATATACAAGTCATAAATAAATACTCAATTTTTCATTTATAAACACAAATTACAAATATTTACATTAATACCAAAATATATTACATAAGTCTCAACTATACATGAGAAAATAAAAATTTGATTACAAAATACTAAAATGAAACCTAGTGTCCTACCAATGCACTAAAGTCTGTGAGGTGACACGAATACTATGCAGAACTGTGGACGGCCTCACCCAGTCTGTGGTCTACTGGGCTCTCTGTCGGTCTCTCCAGAACCTACGCGTGGTAAAAAGCAACGCGCTAAGCAATAATGATTAGTGGTGCCAATAATAAAATAAAAAGAACTAAAAGAAAATAAATATGTAGTAAATGTATTGATGTCTCATGCAGACAAATTTTCGATAATTATTTATAGTCTTATTTATTTAGTACTTGTTATATTCATTATTTCATTAAATTTATAAATTTTCATTTTTTGTTGCCCAAGTAACCTATACTGGATGACTGGACTGGATAAACGAGTAAACTGGCACTGGTTATCAAGTACCTCAGGCCGTCACACCATCGGTCACACATGTATCTCCAGGTGTGCAACAGAATAGCTAATAAGCTGTAATAAATATCAGGCACAAGGCCAAGTATCATCATATTGTCAAAATGGCTAAAAGCCATAAAATCATAGAATGGCATAATGCCATGTGCAGTACTGCTAACTGAACCCTATTGGCATGCTAACCTATCCAAACCAATCTTACTAGGTATACTAGGGCATGTTACACTTTTAAATTTTACAATTCTTGAAATTGAAGTTTAAGTGTTACTATTTATTTCATTAGTCAACTAAAATATTGACTTTTGCATAGACAATAGGTACATTGGTTCTAATATTCCCAACATACCACATTTTGCATTCTAAAATTGTTGGTATTGGTTGCCAATACCGTTTCAAAGCTTAGTGTTAGTTATTCACAATTTTTAGATTTCAAGCACTAAGTTTACTGTTCCATTGGTAATTTGTACAGTAGGAATTTGGCAAAGTTGTCATCATGAAAGTTGTTCCTTATTGTGTCTAATTATATTTATTTTTTTGAATCACTCTATTTGGAGTTTGGTAACTCAAGTTATGGCCTAAACACCATAACTGGCCGGATTGCAAATTTTCCAGATTTTCTGGACAGAACCAAATCTACAATGTTTTGTACACTGACTGCAGGTCAGTTTTTGAATATGTTATGATCAAAATTTGGGTTTGGTTTCTATATGAAAGTTGTAGGTCTATGTCTCAGCTTTCTGCTGGTAAAATTTTAGGTCAATTAGACCTTTTTACACTGAGTTATGACCAAATGAATAAATATTGTTTATTTGGTTATTTTGCCCAGGCAGAATGCAAGTCACCCGGATTAAGACAATTTTTAGGTCAACTTGGTTTGGTTTTCTGGGTAGGGTTTCTTCATCAAAGTTGTGCCATTATGTGTCTAATTTCATGTCCAATTGGCCTTGCACCAATTGAACCTATAAAAATCCATTTATGGCTGCCCAAACCTGCTGGACTCCCACCCAGTCCTGTAGGCCACCAAGGGCAGCATGCCTAAGCTCAACTTCAACATCCTTACTCACTTCAATTCCTCCTCACACACATTCAAATGGTCACTAATTAACCATTACAAGGTTAACATACCATTACATGAGTAGACCCTAATATTGTTCAAGTGTCCACATTTTTTTCAAGTTCATTCATGAATTCCACTTGCATTTCACTTACACAAACATATTCAATCACTCATCTCATACCAAGGGCAGCTCATAACCACTTTGCTATCAAGCAAAATCATCAAACCCTAACCAACCCTAATCTGCCAAAATTATAGGGGTACACACACACATTTTTATTTTATTTTCTTACATTTTCTACTTATTTTATGATATTAAACATGAATTAAATCAAAAGTAGTTTGGAGACTAACCACTTGGAGCATAATTTCAAGCTAACAAAACTTCTTTTTTCCTTCCTCTTTTTGCTGCCTAGTAGTGACTTAAGGTGTGAGGATCAAGTTTAGTGAAGAGTTTGAGTGGTTTTATGGTGAGAATTGGTGGGGTGTGAAGCTTTGGTGGAGCTTTAATGGAGGAATGGGTGGAAGGGAGAGGGACGGCTAGTTTTGGGTGAGGATGGCTGATGACTTTTTTTTTAATTTTTTTGTATCATTTATCCTCTTTTTATTAGTTAATTTAAGTGTTGATTAAATATGATTGGTGGGATTTTTTTTAATGACATCATAGTGATGTCATAATTGGCCTTTTTTCTCATTTTCTCTATTTTTCTTCTCTACTCATTTTCAATTTAATTTTTAGCAATATTTATTCACATTTTATGTCATAATAATTATTTACTTAACTGGATAAGTCGGTCAAAAATCATCTCTGAAGACAAAATGACCAAAATGCCCTCCGTTTAACTTAACAGACCAAAATTGTCTGTAACGATTGAAAAAATTTTCTAAGCATTTTCTCGGCATTCTAATGCCTTAAAAACCTCAATGAATCTTCTCTGGAGTCCCAAAAATTATTTTATGAATTTTCTCCCGGTCTAGGGCTCCTAGTCGCGAGAACCGCAAATTCCCACTAGGTTACCTATTGCTAGGGCACCAGCTCATTTAACTTAGTTGTATTTTATTTCTAAAATTTTTTCTAAATTTTTCTTATTAATATTTGAGTTAATTATGGTTCCTCACTTTAGTTTAAATATTTTTCTAGACATTCTAGCTGTCCAGACCGATACCAGTCACTGGAACAGTAGAATGTACGGAATTGCTACAGTGAGGGTGTTACACAGCCATTTGCTAAAATAGTGCAGCCATCTGCTGAGCGAATTGAGCAAGAAACTACATAGGCGGGACGGGTGTAGCTGACCCACTGGCATTCTGAGGAGCTGGGGCCTCCCCCTGTCCCTCAGCTACTACGGATTATTCTATCGTATGATCCCCCTCTTCCATACCAAAACACAAAGAATTCTACATCCTGGACAACCAACACAAGGAGATTTTCCTCAATTAGTCCATATTTATGATGTAATGCACTATATGTATCAATTAATGACAGTTGAGCAGTTGTACTTATCAAAATTTTTCAAACATGCAATTTCAAAACCTGTATAAAAATCAAAGCTCTGATACCACTAAAACATGTCACACCTTATCCCTTGTAAGGCACGACATGTTTCCGTAGCATACCTAATGAATTATCAAACTACACCTACTGATAACCCATTAGTTATGCTACAAGGGATTTTAAACAAGTCATAGCTTTTTATCTTATCAATTCCTTTGTGAAAAACTGCATGGGAATAGTTAAAATTCAATGTAAACATTCATTGGAAATAATGATAGACTAAATATTGCAAAGGTTACATTTCCATAATTCTCAAAATAAAATACAAATAGTTACAAACTCAAAATACTTTAGTAATGCAGTACTTTTTAATACAAACTACTCAATGCCCGTACATCCATACATATAGGTACAAAATACATCCAAAGGAATCACAAGGGTATACCTAACGTAAATACCCACAAACAATACCAAAATGTTACTTCCAAGTCTCTCACTCGATAGCCTTCTCCTTTCCCTTACCTGCGACAGCATAAAGAAGCTATCGCTGAGTATATCACTCAGTGGTGTACAACTAAAATTTCAAAACTTAAGGTAAAACACAATTTGTCAAAGCATAATAAATTACATCCTTCTTAAGCATGAAAACATCACAATAGTTCTAAGTTCATAAGAGCCATTTATTGGAATAACATTTCAAATGAAAAATCACACTTCATAAATCACAATTCACAAAGTATTAGTGTTACCAACATCAACACATAGTTTAGGCCATGACACAAAATTTCACGATTAATACCGTGTTGTACACCACGACAAAGTAATCTCAACCTCACTAACCGTTATTAATGAGGGAAGGGCTAGCTAGCTAATGATTACTCATGTAGTCTTACCCCATTAACTGTTATTAATGGGAGACAAAATCAATATCCATTATCAACCCCAAGTAGCTGTTACTACTGGGGAGTTCCAAAAGGGACTGTCATGCTAACTGTGATTTCAAAACAGTTTTCAAAAATTTTCCACTCAACAATCACATTTATACACCAATAAACACATTTAAATTCATCATAATATCCATATAAAGATGGCAATACCCAAATTTCTTAAATGCAAGAGAAAAACTATATTTCAGTCAAAGTAAACTTGTTCAAAGAAAACTCATTCAAATAAACACATTCCAAACAATTTACAAGTTTAAAAACGAAGAAAATGATAGTTGTGCACAAACCTTTAATGCTCTCCTTTCTCTTTGCTCACTATTCCTTGTCCGTCCCAATTTCTTTTTCTACTAAAAATACACAAATAGGATGTCTCAATATGCATCTCGATTGCTACTAAGAACTCATTACACGAATATCTAATGCATCCCAAATTAGCTTTGCAAAATTTTAGAGTTTTGGTTTTGGACAGCATGGTGCCCCAATCTTTGAACCCAATTTTTACCTAGTTTCGATCATAATTTGGGGAGGTGATCTTCATGAAAATTGTTCATCTAGTCTTAACTTTATTTTCCTTTTTGAATCGCCTAATTCAGAGCTATGTAGCTCAAGTTATGACTAAAACACGGTTATTGTTTACGTTATTGTTCACCCTACAGTTTCAGTTCTGGCACATTTAACGATCCAACTTTGTTCAGCAATTTGATCAAGTTAAGTCCATAATTTGGTCTAATGTTCTTCATACAAAATGTTCTACTATGTCTTAGGTTTCCATCAGTTCAAGAATCACCTAAATTGAAGTTTTCTAGAGAGAGTTATGGCCATGCAAAATTTACTGTTCATGTGGTAAATCTGCAGATTTCCAGATTTCTAAAGATTTGGTAATTCAATTTTACTTAGCAATTTGATTGGGTTAAGTCCATAATTTAGCCTTAAGTCCTTCATATGAAATGCTCTACTATGTTTTAAGCTTCTATCAGTTCAAGAATCACCTAAATCGGAGTTTTCTAGAGAGATTTATAGCCATGCAAAATTTACTGTTCATGTGCCTAATTTTGCAGGTTCCAGAATTTTGTCTCCAAGTTCAAGCCAAGTTTTAGGCAATTTCTGGGCTGTTTCTGGGTTGGGTCTCTTCATGAAAATTCTAGCCCTATGTCTTAAGTTTCATTTCCAATTAGTTTCACACCAATTGGAGTTGTGTAGCTCAATTCATGGGCTGTCAAACACACTGCACTTAGTGTGCAAATTCTGCCCTATGTTCAAATTTTCATTTCTTTTGTTATTCCCACTAACCAACCTCAATTCATATTTAATTCACCCAAAATTACTATAATTTAGCATTGACACATCAATGGCACTTCCTAACACAAACCCCATAATTTTCAAACACCAAAGTTTGCAATTTTCCCTAATCCTACCATTTCATTACCTCCATTCATCAACCAAATGTCAATTTAAACTAAATAAACCTCAAATAATCATAATTTAACACTATACAACCCAATTTCACTCTCTAGCACCAAAGCTCCAATTTTCCCATGAACCCTAATCTCCCATGATTAAATTTATACACATTTCATGTAATTTCTTTGCCCCAATCATGTATACTACTTTAACTAAGCTTAATATCATCATTAATTTCATTCAAAGACATTAAACCCTAACTTTTCTCCAATTTGGCTAAAACCCTAGTTTAGATTCCATACATGTTTTCTTTCATTTTCTTATAAAATTTCATCATAATCTAACTTAATTTAATGTTTGTATAACTAAATGAGCATTAAAGAACTTACCTCTTGATGACTTCCTTCCAACTCTCCAAATCTTCAATTTTCTTCTAATCTCTTGTTTCCCCTTGCTTTTAATCTCTAAATCAAAGATTAATTTGATATTCTCTACTAATTAGATGGAAAACCTATGGAGGACAAGTAGGGAGATCATGGGTTGAGAGAGATTATAAGTGGAAGAGTGAAGAAAGAAGAAATAAAAGAGAGGGAGAGGGACAGAATATGGGGTGGCAATTCTATGGGGGAGAGAAAGGAAGAAGACTTCCTTTTACACTTATTCATTTCCTTTAATTAAATACTTAAATTTAATTGTCAAAAGCCCATAAGTCATAAATTTTAATTTTGTCATAATGGAAATGAAATTTTAAGTTTTATTCCTTAAATTTTTCGTTAAATTTACCCCATAATTCAATTCATTAATTTCATTTAATTTAATTAACATTTTGGTCAAAAGTCAAGTCTTGAGGTGAATTGACCAAAATGACCCTCATCAGGTCATAATCCTCCTATTTAATAATACCCTATGAGTCCTTAAATTTTTTGGTCATTTAAATTTTTATTGTGTCTATCTCAATTAATTTCCCCTTTATTTTTGGTCCTCAAGGTGTTCTTTGAATAGTACTAGTCATAGACCAAAAAATGGTACTATTCATAACTCGGAGGTTTGGGGTGTCACAATTCTCCCCTCTTTATAAATAAAACTTTGTCCTCAAAATTTACCTGGTCTCATTCTCTGAATAGTTATGGGTGCTGCCTCCTCATGTCCTCCTCATGCTCCCATGTAGCCTCCTGGCCTGAATGATGGTTCCACAGCACTCTTACTAGAGGTATTTGCTTGTTCCTCAGTTGCTTCACCTCATATGCCAAGATCTTTATGGGCTCTTCATCATATGTCAGGTTTGGATTTACCTCAATCTCCTCTACTGGCAAACTGTGAGAGGCGTATGATCTGTACCTCCTCAACATGGAGACATGGAAGACATTGTGAATCTTTTCCAACTCTGGAGGCAGTGTAAGTCTATATGCCAATAGACCCACTCTTTCCAGAACCTCATATGGCCCAATGAACCAAGGACTTAGTTTTCCCTTTCTACCAAATCTCATGATCCTCTTCCATGGGGAAACTTTCAGGAACACCTTGTCACGCACACTGTACCGAATATCTCTTCTCTTTAGGTCAATGTAGGACTTCTGTCTATCCATTGCAACTTTGAGTCTGTCTCTAATGAGCTTAACCTTTTTTTCTGTCTACTGCACTAATTCTGGGCCAATCAACTTCCTCTCGCCCACTTCATCCCAACACAAGGGAGTTCTACACTTTCTGCCATAAAGTGCTTTGTATGGAGGCATCCCGATGCTTGACTGATAACTGTTGTTGTAGGCAAATTCAATTAAAGGCAAGTGTGTGTCCCAACTCCCTTCAAACTCAATCACATAAGCCCGAAGCATATCCTCCAAAATCTGAATGATCCTTTCTGATTGGCCATCTGTCTGTGGATCGAATGCTGTACTAAAGTTCAATCTAGTCCCTAGGGTTTTTTGGAGACTACCCCAGAATCTAGAAGTGAACCTTGGGTCTCTGTCTGACACAATACACACTGGCACTCCATGTAACCTCACCACATTATCAATGTACAGTTTTGCCAATCTTTCCAGGCTATAATCCATCCTCACTGGTAAAAAGTGTGCAGACTTGGTCAATCTATCAATAATAACCCAAACTGCATCATGATTCTTTTGTTTACGTGGAAGTCCTATCACGAAATCCATAGTAATTCTTTCCCATTTCCACTCGGGAATTAGCAAAGGCTGTAGTAACCCTGCAGGCACTTGGTGTTCTGCCTTTACTTGCTGACAAGTTAGTCATTTGGTAACATATTCTGCAATGTCTTTCTTCATTTCTCTCCACTAATAGTGCTCTTTGACACTTCTGTACATTTTGGTTCCACCAGGGTGCATTGCAAAAGGTAAATCATGTGCTTCCTTTAAAATGATCTGCCCTAGTTCAACATTCTTAGGAATGCACATTCTGCCCTTATATAATAACAAGCCCTCATCATTTACTGATAATTCTGGTTTTTTGCCATCCTGAGCCTCTTCCATCGACTTCACATACTTATCATCATTCTGTGCAACTGCTTTAATTTGTTCTGCTAGCATTGGCTTCACTTGCTAAGTAGCTACCATCTGCCCATCTTCATTAATCTCCAAATTAGCATGCAATGCCCTTAACTCATGCACCATGGACAATGGAGAAACCCTCAAACTAGCCATAGTCTTACGACTTAAAGCATCAGCTATAACATTAGCTTTTCCAGGCTGATAGTCTATCAAACAATCATAATCTTTTACCAGCTCTAACCATCTCTTATGCCTCAAATTTAACTCCTTTTGTGTGCCCAAGTACTTCAAACTTTTATGATCTATGTATATATAACATCTCTCCCCATACAAGTAATGTCTCCAAATCTTCAAGGCAAAGACAATGGCTGCCAGCTCTAAGTCATGCGTAGGATAATTCCTCTCATGTGGTTTAAGCTAGTGTAAAGCATAGGCGATGACATTCCTATCTTACATCAACACACAGCCCAATCCGTTATGAGAAGCATCATTGTATATGGTATACTCCTTACCCAAAGTGGGCAAGGTTAAGACTGGAGCTTCAGTTAAATGCCTCTGTAACTCATCAAAACTTCCTGGCACCAATCAGTCCACTGAATTTTACATCCTTCCTAAGTAGCTTGGTCAGTGGAGATGCTAGCATGGAGAATCCCTTCACAAACCTTCGGTAATACCCGACTAAACCAAGGAAACTCTGAACTTTCGTGACATTTCTAGGTGGCTTCCAATTAAGAATGGCTTCTACTTTGCTAGGATCCACCTGGATTGTAACATCCTCCCGGTAGCAACTCCGTACATTCTACTGTTCCGGTGACCGGTGTCGGTCCGGATAGCTAGAACATCCGAAAAAATATTTAAACTAAAGTGAGGGACCATAAACTCAAATATTAATAAGAAACATTTAGTAAAAAAAATTTTAGAAATAAAATACAACCAAGTTAAACGAGCCGGTGCCCTAGCGAGGGGTAACTCAGAGGGAAGTTGCGGTTCTCGCAACGAGGAGCCCTAGACCTGAGGGAAAAATTATAAAATAATTTTTGGGACTCCAGAGAAGGGTTATTGAGGTTCCCATGGCATTAGAATGCCAAGAAAATATTTAGAAAAATTTTTCAATCGGTACAGACAATTTTGACCCGTTAAGCCAAACGGAGGGCATTTTGGTCATTTCGCCTTCAGAGGTGATTTTTGGCCGACTTGTCCAGTTGAGTAAATAATTAATATGACATAAAATATGGATAAACATTACTAGAAATTAAATTGAAGATGAGTAGTGGAGGAAAGAAAAGAAAGTGAAGAAAAAGCTTATTTATGACATCATTGTGATGTCATTTAAAATTGCCAACCAATCACCATTAAGTAGCCATTTGACTAACTAATAAAAGAGCTAAATAAAGACCAAGGAAGACCAAAAACCAGCTGCCTTCTCTTCAGCCAAAAATGTGAGTTTCTCTTCTTCCTCCCTCCATTGATGTTCAATCAAGCAAGCTTAATTTCCTACCTTGTTTCACCATAAAACCCTAACCCCACTTCATTAAAATTTTACCCTACACCTTAAACAAGCTTTTGGCAGCCAAGAAGGGGAAAGAAAGAGAAGTTTGAGTTGGGAAAAAAAACTGCCCTATTCAAGGTTAGTGCACTATATACCAAAACTCTTTAATTTCATGAAATGGAACTTGAATTTAGTAAGAAAATGTAATTTAAATGAACAAAATTCATGTGTATGTGTACATGAGTTTTGGCTGCCCTAGTGAAGGAATAGGAAGGAGTGTTTTTGATGAGCTTGAAGTGAACTAGAATCATGTAGGAAGTTTATAAACATAAGAATAATAAGTTGGTATGCTAACTAAGGCATTTTGTAGAAAACCTAATGTGAAGCTAGGGTTTTGGGGAGTGAAAATTGACTTGGCTTAGGAAATTGTTAGAGCACATTTTAATGGTCAATTAGTGACCATCTTAGGTAAGTTGACCATAAAATGGACTGAAAAATAGGATTGCAAAGTGAAGTTGCAGGCTACCCTAGGACAGCAGCAAAGGGACTGAAAATTCAGTCCACTTGCACTGCCATAACTTGGGCTGTGTTGGTCCAATTGGTGTTTGGCCAATTGGACATGAAACTAGGCTTATAATGGCACATTTTTTCTGAAGAAACCATGCCCAAAAGACCAAAGCAAGAGGACCAAAACTTGGCTCCAATCCGACACCCGCAACAGCCCCTGCAGAATTGACCAAATGAACAGTAACTGTTCATTTGGCCATAACTCACTGTAGATTTGGTTAATTGACTTGAAATTTTTACAACAACAAGATAAGATATAGACAAACAACTTTCATGAAGAAACCTACCCCAAATAATGCCATTAACCCATTCAAATGATTGGGCAAAGTTAAGTTATCAAACCTGCAACTCTGCAGATTTACATTTGAACAGTAATGTTTGGATGACTATAACTCCCTCTAGAAAACTCGGATTTAGGCGATTCTTGAACCGATGGAAACCTAAGGTATGGTAGAACATGTCATATGAAGAAAGTTAGACCAAATTATGAACTTAACTTGGTCAAATTATCGACCAAAGTTGGACCAAAATCACAAACCCAAAATTTCAGCATGAACAGTACACATGAACAGTAAACTTATTTTGGCCATAACTTGAGCTACAAAACTCCAAATGGAGTGATTCAAAAAAAGAAATTCAACTAGACAAAATAAGGAACAACGTTCATGTTTACCATTTCCTCAAATTCCCACTGTAGAAATATCAAATGGAACAATAAAGATGAAGCACCAAATCTGAAAATTTTGTTCAATTAGCATTAAGCTTAGAAATGGTATTGGCAACCAATACCAACAAGTTTTAAATACAAAATGTGGTATGTTTGGGGTGTTAAAACCAATACACCTATTTTCTATCCAAAAGTCAACATTTTTGTTGACCAATGAGGTGAATAGTGACACCAAAACCAAAAATTAGCAATTTTGCCAAAATAACCTAAGCTTTGAGAAATGACTAAAACCAACAAGTTTTGAATGCAAAATGTGGTATGTTGGGAGTACTAAAACCAATGTACCTATTTGTTTATGCAAAAGTCAACATTTTAGTTGACTAATGAAATAAATAGTGACATGAAAACTTGAAATTCAAAAATTGTGAAACTTAAAAGTGCAAAATGCCCTAGCAGGCCTAATGTGATTGGTTTGGATAGATTGGCATGCCAATAGGGTATTGTTTTAGCAGTACTGCGAAAGGCTTTATGCCTGTATTCATGGCTTTTATGCCCGTATTCATGGCTTTTATGCCCGTATTCATGGCTTTTATGCCAATTATGTGATATCATGGCTTTTTAGCCATACTGACTGCATACGTGGTTGACGTTCTGCGTCCCATGGTATGACGGCCCGAGGCACCGTGGTGTCCAGTGCCAACGACCGTTATCCATCCGATCGTCCAAAGATAGGTTACTTGGGCATGGAAAAGTGTAACTGTGATTGAACTGATTATTAAAGGAAATACGAAAATTAAGTATCAGGAATGATTACCAAAAATACAAAGAAGCTCAAGATCATGAAGAAAATAATTAACGAAATGCATGAAGAAGTTAATATCATAAAACATGATTAGCCCTCGACTAAAACAATAAGTGAGTAATTATTCCTTTCTCATGAACACAATAGCAAGGAAATTATTATTTTTATTTGCATATTATATTTTCTTGTATTATTGGCACCACTAAGCTTTATGCTTAGCGCGTCATTTTTGCAACGCGTAGGTACTGAAGATTTGGACAGAGGACCCAGTAGACCACAGATTCGGTAAGGCAGTTCACAGTTCTGCATAGTATCCGTGTCACCTCAACTTCTGCAGTGCATTGGTAGGACACTAGGTGTCATTTTGGCATTCTGTAATAAATTTTGATTTTCTCATATGTAAAGAAACTTATGTAATGTATTTTGATTTTCATGTAAATAATGCAAATTTGTGTTTGTAAATGGAAAAGTGAATCTTGATCGGTAACTGGTACATGATTATCAAATGAGCTGAATGATTGAGAAATGAATGTGAACTGAAAAATATTGAGATTTTGATAAATGGAGTTGAGATGAATGAATAAGAATATAGGAAGTGTTTTTCACAGGTTCCGAAGAACGGTTTTCTCCATTTTTAGCCAGATTTCACTGGATTTTCTATAAAATTCTCGGAACCTCAAATAAATTATAATTTTGATAAATGGCTTAAATAAATTATATTTCACAAGTTATATTCAAAAGGAAGAATAAAAATGAATTAAGATAAAATAGAGTGCTCGGCACACTGAGTGACATAACTTGCTCGGTTACACTGTAGTCGGGTAAGGGGTGTTACATGGATACCATCTGTAGATACAATATGCCCCAAAAATGTAATCTCTTTTAGCCAAAACTCACATTTCGATAGTTTGGAATACAACTGCTTCTCCATCAAAGTCTATAATACTATCCTCAAGTGCTTGTCGTGTTCCTCTGCATTCTTTGAGTACACCAAAATATCATGAATGAACACCACAACAAACTGGTCCAAATATGGCCTGAAGATAGTGTTCATCAGGCCCATAAAAGCAGCTGGAGCATTAGTTAACCTGAATGGCATTACCAAGAACTCATAGTAGCCATACCGAGTCCTAAAGGTAATTTTAGGAATACTTTGCTCTTATACCCTCAACTAGTAGTAGCCCAATCTCAAGTCAATTTTGGAGAATACGGTTGCATCCTTCAACTAATCAAACAAATCATCGATCCATGGCAGAGGATATCTATTCTTTATGGTCACCTTATTCAACTGTCTGTAGTCTATGCATAAGCGGAAAGTACCATCCTTCTTCTTCACAAATAATACTGGTGCTCCCTAAGGTGACACGCTAGGGCGGATGAAACCCTTATCTAATAATTCCTGCAATTGCACCTTCAACTCTTTCAACTCAGCAGGTGCCATCCTATAAAGAGTGATGGAGATTGGCTCCACACTAGGCATAGTCTCAATTTCAAACTGCACCTCTCTTTCCAGAGGCAATCCCTGTAATTCTTTCGGAAAGACATCCTGAAAATCCCATAGCATAAGAATAACTTTAAGATCTGGACTCCCCACCTAGGTGTCTATCACATGAGCTAGATAAGCTTCACATCCTTTTCTAATCATCTTTCTAGCAAGCGCAGCTGAAATGATGTTGGATGGTAATAACTATCTCTCCCCGTGTATTACTACGTCTGCATACTCAAGAAGACCAAAAGTGACTATCTTCAGTCTATAATCGATCATGGCGTGATGCCTGGCTAACCAATCCATGCCCAAGATGATATCATAATCACGGAAGGACATGTCAATTAAGTCTGATAGGAATGTATGTCCTTGGATCACTAAAGGATAATCCTTATACAATTTATTCACCCTAACCTCTTGCCCTAAAGGACTAGTTACTAGCACATCATAATCCATTTTCAAGCAAGGAATGGCAACAGAACATGCAATACTGGCACTAGCATAAGAATGTGTAGAACCAGGGTCAAACAACACATATACATCTCTACCAAAGATGGAGAAAGTACCTGCCACAACATCTGATGTCTCAGCTTCCTCCCTTTGGTGCATGGTGTACACCCTGGCAGATGCACCACTCTGCTCTGGTTAGCTCGCTGTGCCCTAGCTGCCAGAAGTGTTACCTCTACCCCCTGCCTCTACCTCTACTAATTATTGTTGTCCTCTGGAAGCAGAACCTTGAACAGATCCCTCAGTGGTGGTAGGTGGCCTAGACCTGCGAGCACTAGTGCAATCTATAGCAAAATGCCCACTTCCCCCACAATTGTAACAGGCTCCTATGGCCTTATAACATACTCCTCCATGAGTCCTGCCACAAGTCTCACAAGCACGGGTAGGAAAGGAACCCCTAGATGTCTGCTGTCCTCTAGGTGGCCTCTACCCTGGGAATCTTCCCCAACTAGATCCTCTGTTACTTGGTCCCCCAAAGCTCTTTCTCTTACTCGGATTACTACTTGAACTCTGACCTGAAGTCTTCCTGCTTTTCTCTTTTTCTTCTATTCCCTTTTTAATAGCCCATTCTAACTCAATCCTCTCTAATTCCAAGGCTTGGGATATCAGCTCTGAGAAGTTCTCATGTCGGAACCCAACCA
Source organism: Hevea brasiliensis (assembly GCF_030052815.1). Taxonomy (NCBI): domain Eukaryota; kingdom Viridiplantae; phylum Streptophyta; class Magnoliopsida; order Malpighiales; family Euphorbiaceae; genus Hevea; species Hevea brasiliensis. Next base: position 52,236,335 of record NC_079495.1, on the reverse strand, counting down.
CTTTCATTCGTAAGATAGGCCTCAATCCGGCTTCAAAGCGCTTGCATCTATCAGTGCTAGTGGTGAGTAAACTCCCGGCATAGTGACTCAGGCGAGAGAACTCCCTCTCGCACTCTGCTACAGTCCTATCACCCTGCTTTAGACTCAGAAACTCTTGTAGCTTCATATCCACATACGTGTCCGAAACATACTTCTGTCTAAACTCCCTCAGAAAATCTTCCCAAGTCAAAACTTGAGGCTCTACTCGGCTGTGGGGAATGGTCTTCCACTATTCATAAGCATCCCCTTGCAATAAGGAAATGGAGTTTTCAAACTTCAGATCATCTGTGCAGTGTAATTTCTTGAATACTCTCTCCATTCTCTCAAGCCACTATTCTATTTCCAATGGGTCCACTGTACCCTTGAACTCTATCGCCCCATACTTCATTAACTTTTTATACTGTCTGGCTGGAGATGGTGGTTGCACTGGAGGTGCTTGCACAGGAGCTTGGACTGGAATATTGCCGGCCATTTGCTGAAATAGTACAGCCATCTGCTGAGCGAACTGAGCAAGAAACTGCATAGGCGGGACGGGTGTAGCTGACCCACTAGCATTCTGAGGAGCTGGGGCCTCCCCCTATACCTCAGCTGCTACGGATTGTTCTACCGTTTCATCCCCCTCTTCCATACCGAAACACAAAGAATTCTACTTTCTGGACAACCAACACAAGGAGATTTTCCTCAATTAGTCCATATTTATGATGTAATGCACTATATGTATCAATTAATGACAGTTGAGCTGTTGTACTTATAAAAAATTTTCAAACATGCAATTTCAAAACTTGTATAAAAACCAAAGCTCTGTTACCACCAAAACATGTCACACCTTATCCCTTGTAAGGCACGACATGTTCCCGTAGCATACCTAATGAATCACCAAACTACACCTACCGATAACCCATTAGTTATACTACAAGGGATTTTAAACAAATCATATCTTTTTATCTTATCAATTCCTTTACGAAAAACTGCATGGGAATAGTTAAAATTCAATATAAACATTCATTGGAAAAATGATAAACTAAATATTGCAAAGGTTACATTTCCATAAGTCTCAAAATAAACTATAAATAGTTACAAACTCAAAATACTTTAGTAATGCAGTACTTTTTAATACAAACTACTCAATGTCCGTACATCCATACATATAGATACAAAATACATCCAAAGGAATCACAAGGGTATACCTAACTTAAATACCCACAAACAATACTAAAATGCTGCTTCCAAGTCTCTCACTCGGCAGCCTTCTCCTTTCCCTTACCTGCGATAGCATAAAGAAGCTATCGCTGAGTATATCACTCAGTGATGCATAATTAAAATTTCAAAACTTAAGGTAAAACATAATTTGTCAAAGCATAATAAATCACATCCTTCTTAAGCATAAAAACATCATAATTGTTCTAAGTTCATAAGAGCCATTTATTGGAATAACATTTCAAATGAGAAATCACACTTCATAAATCACAATTCACAAAGCATTAGTGTTGCCAACATCAACACATAGCTCAGGCTATGACACAAAATTTCACGATCAATGTCATGTTATACAACATGAAAAAGCAATTTCAATCTCACTAACCGTTATTAATGAGGGAAGGGCTAGCTAGCTAATGATAACTCATGTAGTCTTACCCCACTAACCGTTATTAATGGGAGACAAAATCAATATCCATTATCAACCCCAAGTACCCGTTACTACTAAGGAGTTCCAAAAGAGACTATCATGCTAACTGTGGTTTCAAAACAGTTTTCAAAAATTTTCCACTCAACAATCACATTTATACACTAATAAACACATTTAAATTTATCATAATATCCATATAAAGGTGGCAACACTCAAATTTCTTAAATGCAAGAGAAAAACTATATTTTAGTCAAAGTAAACTTGTTCAAAGTAAACTCATTCAAATAGACACATTCCAAACAATTTACAAGTTTAAAAACGAAGAAAAGATTAGTTATGCACAAACCTTCAATGCTCTCCTTTCTCTTTACTCACTATTCCTTGTCCGTCCCAACCTCTTTCTCTACTGAAAATACACAAATAGAATGTCTCAATACGCATCTCAATTGCTGCCAAGAACTCATTACATGAATTTCTAATGCATCCCAAATTAGCTTTGCAAAATTTTAGAGAGTTTTGGTTTTGGACAGCTTGGTGCCCCAATCTTTGAACCCAATTTTTACCTAGTTTCGATCATAATTTGGGGAGGTGATCTTCATGAAAATTATTCATCTAGGTCTTAACTTTATTTTCCTTTTTGAATCGCCTAATTCGGAGCTATGTAGCTCAAGTTATGACTAAAACACAGTAACTATTTATGTTACTATTCACCCTACAGTTTCAGTTCTGGCAGATTTAACGATCCAACTTCGTTCAGCAATTTGATCAAGTTAAGTCCATAATTTAGTCTAATGTTCTTCATACGAAATGTTCTATTATGTCTTAGGTTTCCATCGGTTCAAGAATCACCTAAATTGAAGTGTTCTAGAGAGAGTTATGGCTATGCAAAGTTTATTGTTCATATGGTAAATCTGCAGATTTCCAGATTTCTGTAGATTTAGTGATTCAAATTTGCTTAGCAATTTGATTAGATTAAGTCCATAATTTGGGCTTAGGTTCTTCATATGAAATGTTCTACTATGTTTTAAGTTTCTATCGGTTCAAGAATCACCTAAATCGGAGTTTTCTAGAGAGAGTTATGGTCATACAAAATTTACTGTTCACGTGCCTAATTCTGCAGGTTCTAGAATTTCGTCTCCAAGTTCAAGCCAAGTTTTAGGTAATTTCTGGGTTGGGTCTCTTCATGAAAATTCTAGCCCTATGTCTTAACTTTTATTTCCAATTGGTTTCATACCAATTAGAGTTTTGTAGCTCAATTCATGGGCAATCAAACACACTGAACTCAGTGTGCAAATTCTATCCTAGGTTCAAATTTTCATTTCTTCCATTATTCCCACTAACCAACCTCAATTCACATTTAGTTCACCCAAAATGACTATAATTTAGCATTGACACATCAATGGCACTTCCTAGCACAAATTCCACAATTTTCAAACACCAAAGTTTGCAATTTTCCCTAATCCTACCATTTCATTACCTCTATTCATCAACCCAATGTCAATTCAAACTAAATAAACCTCAAATGATCATAATTTAACACTACACACTCCAATTTCACTCTCTAGCATCAAAGCTCCAATTTTCCCATGAACTCTAATCTTCCATAATTAAATTTATACACATTTCATACAAATTTTTTGCCCCAATCATGTATACTACTTCAACTAAGCTTAATCTCATCATCAATTTCACTCAAAGACATTAAACCCTAACTTTTCTCTAATTTGGCCAAAACCCTAGTTTAGATTCCATAAATATTTTCTTTCATTTTCTTATGAAATTTCATCATAATCTAACTTAATTTAAGGTTTGTATAACTAAATGAGCATTAAAGAACTTACCTCTTGATGACTTCCTTCCAACTCCCCAAATCTTCAATTTTCTTTTAATCTCTTATTTTCCCTTGCTTTTAATCTCTAAATCAAAGATTAATTTGACGTTCTCTACCAATTAAATAGAAAACCTATGGAGGACAAGGGGGGAGATCATGGGTTGAGAGAGATTGTAAGTGGAAGAGTGAAGAAAGAAGAAATAAAAGAGAGGGAAAGGGATAGAATATGGGGCGGCAATTCTATGGGCGAGAGAAAGGAAGAAGACTTCCTTTTATACTTATTCATTTCCTTTAATTAAATATTTAAATTTAATTGTCAAAAGCCCATAAGTTATAAATTTGAATTTTGTCATAATGAAAATGAAATTTTAAGTTTTTTTTCCTTAAATTTTCTTCAAATTTACCCCATAATTCAATTCATTAATTTCATTTAATTTAATTAACATTTTGGTCAAAAGTCAACTCTTGAGGTGAATTGACCAAAATGCCCCTCATCGGGTCATAATCCTCCTATTTAATAATACCTGATGAGTTCTTAAATATTTAGGTCATTTAAATTTTTATTGTGTCTATCTCAATTAATTTCCCCTTTATTTTTGGTCCTCAAGGTGTTCTTTGAATAGTACTAGTCATAGACCAAAAATGGTACTATTTATAACTCGAAAGTTCTGGATGTCACATGGGTAGGACGGGCAGATCGGCTTGAGCTAGTCTAGCTTGGGGGTCGGTCCTTTTTGTGATAAGTTAGGGTGAGTACGGTTTTGAGTTGATCTCGCTGACCTTCGTATTTGGATTATTAAGAGAAAGTTCAGCTCCAGTTGATCTCGCTGGCAGAGGTTGAAATTAATAGAGTTGTGTAGGGGATCAGCTCTCATATATACATATATTTGATTGATGTGACACAAGGGTGTATGAGTGCTCTAAATTATTCTTTGTGTGAATATTATTTGAACTTGGTTGAATGCATTGATACATGTTTTTTTTTATCCTTAGCGATGCATTAGCCCTAGATAATTATAGAAATTGTATTTAAAATCAATATCTTACTCTATGAGTCGAACGCTCACTCCTGTTCACCATATTTTTTCAGGCTACAAGAGGATTTCTTTTTCAGAATAACCTATTTCCTTTTTCACAGGTTTATCAGTGGCTACTCATTTGTATTATTATTTCCTTAATTTGTAATTTCGAACTCCTCATGTGCTAGCAATAGTATTGATCTTGTCAAGGACTGAGTTAATTTAAGTTTTTGGTATTAATAAATGAAAATTTTTTGTGATATTTAAATAGTTTATAAATAATAATTTCAGGGTTGAGCTAGGCTCTCCTAGCTTTAGTTTCTGATGATTTTTGGGTTGGGTTAGCCAGAACAAAAATATAATATTTTATTTTATCTTATTTGCATATTGGCCCTTAGCTTATGGCCCTAGTTATAGATTTGGGAATAGTAAAGCTTACTATAGGCCTCAAGGGTTTTATGCTGGCCTAGGTCCTAGTGCCAGTTTGACCTAAAATTTGAGTCGTGACAATAAGGTTTTGAAGTTGGTGTTCTATCATATGAATAGAAACATCTTTCTTTAAAATTTGAAATTCCTTTTCTTTTGATAAAATCATATAGTTTAGTTAGTTTTCATAAACAGAATAAGCTTTGATGATATATAAGTTACGGGTTTAGGGTTTTTCAATAAAGGGAAAAACAATTCTTTCACCTTTAATTTTTGCAGAAATATGATCATAATTTACAACATACAAATTGATACGATTTATTAATGGAGTACCAAGAATAACAGTATATTGAATGTTATGCACAAGCAAAAATGAAGTTATAATATGCAAACTGTTATTTAAAACATATGCATTAGCCTTTGAATCAATCTTGAGGTAGGAATTATTTGCATGCTTTAAGCCTTTTTTTGTCGCTTCTTTAAATCTTTTCGGAATTATTTCTTGGTTAATATAATTAAGGTCAACACCTGTATCAAAGAGAGCAATAGTATCCAATCTAAAATAATTAGAAATTTTTAAAGTGATTTTGATTAAATATTTTTAGGAAGTGACTTGTTTTAAAATAGAGAGAAAATTTTCTAGAATGTCTTAAAGATTGGCTATTTAGGGGGTTTTAGTTTCAACTTCAAGTTCATCCTTTTCTTCATTAGAGAACTTTTTTTAAGAACAAGTTAAATGACAGCAGAGTCTTCTTTTTGCTTGTCTTAAAGTTTTTTGAGGTTAGTCTTTATGGTTTTGATTGTGGTCTAAAGATCTTAGATAACAGATGTAACATCCCCATTGTACGTGTTCTGTACGTTCTATTGCTCCAGTGGGCAAATATCAGTCCAGGCAAGTCAGGATGTCTGGAACTATACTTTGGTGATAGTGAACAGACATATAATGATGAAATAAATAAAAAGAAAATACAAAAAAAATCAAAGAAAAGTGAAAGAGAGAAAATGAAGCTAAGTTAAATGAGCCGGCACCGCAGCGATGGGTGACCGCATCGGGAAGGCCGTTGCTAACTCCAGGACCGCGGGAAACCCTTAAAATTTAATTTTGAGACATAAATAAAGGTTTATTGAAATGTAATTGACACTAGAAATATCAAAGAAAAATTAATAAATTAGTACAAAGAAAAATGAAAAATCGAGAAACAGACAAAAATCGGTGTTACCGAAAAATCGGTAATATAACCCGAAGTGGGGCATTTTGGTCATTTGACACCAAGAGCTGCCTATTGACCTCAATTTCCATTAAGAATAAATGATATTGCACTTAGGAAATGTCATGAAAAATTAAAATAGGATACAATGTGTAAATAGTAAAAGATTAGTGGCAAATGAGCAAAATTAAGGAAATTAAGATTAATGAATTATTTAACCAAGTTAGTGCTCCACTAGTGACATCTTAAGGGACCCATATTAAGCTTTAGTCGATTAAAACTACCATCTTCAACCTCAAAGATAAGAACCAGCCGAATGGAAAACTCCATGAATCCTCCATAGCCGAAGTTTGTTCAACCACCATGCAACCATCTTCAAGCCATCTTTCACCATAATTTCTTCATTAAAGCTTGCACACTGAACTTAAGGAAGCTTTTGGGAATAAGAAAGGAATGATTTAATCAGGTTTTGGGAAAGCTCTCAAGAGGTAAGTGTCCAAAACCTCTCCCTTGCTTTAGTAAACCTTGTGTTTAGGTTGAAGTGAGTATTTTGGTGAAGAGAAATGAAGAAAATCTTGAGAAATGAAATGGTCCATTTTTGGCAGCCATGATTATGTGTTGTATTTGAGTTTTTCTTACCTCTAATGGATGGAAATTATGGTTAATTAACTCAAATGGAGGATGTAGTAAGTTAAAATCTAAGTATGTGCATGTAGTGCTTGAACTAAGGGTGTGAAATGGAACCTTAATGCTTTGGGCAAACTGCCATGTTTGGTAGCCTATTAAATTATGAATTTGTGTGTGAATATGTAGTTTATTAATGAAATATGATAGTGTTAAATTGTGGACAGCATATGTAAGTGATATTGAAGTATGATTATGTTGAAGTGTATGTGTAATATTGACATTGAGATATGTTGAATTTTGGTGGAAGTGAATGTTGAACTTAATGGTGAATTGTGTGCATTGAGCACTTGAATGTTCTGCCTAAAATTGTTGCTGGAATTGTGTACAATATATATATGGAAGTGTCATTGATTGAATATTGAAGTAATGAGGAGGAAAAGGAATATCAAATTGGAAGTGTATGTGCTTTGTGCAGGTTGTATATTGAAAGTAGTACCTAAATTAGGTCATAAGTGCCAAACTGTGAACCCAATTGGTATGAGGCAAATGGGGAGTGAAACTAGACACCAAATAGGCCAACTTTCATGTAGAAATGTTGTCAAAATTCTGCCTAGAAATTGACCTTAAAAATGACCAAATCTGGATTTTTGACCATATGAACAGTAATCATTAGGATGACCATAACTCACTCAAAACAGGTCCAATTGACCTGAAATTTTTACTATGGATAGCTTAGACATAGACCTACAATTCTTATGAAGAACCAAAGCCCAGAAATGACCAAAACCAAGTCAAATAGCTAGCAAAAGTTTGGGTACCAAAACTGCCAGAACTAAAAGTGACCTAAAATTGACCAAATTTTGCACTAAAGGTGCAATCTGTCCAGCTTTAGTAAATTGACCATATCTTGGTCTATACAACTCAGAATGACTTGAAATTTTGCCCCACGTGCAATAAGACAGAGAGCTACAATTTTGCTTCTTTAACTAGAAGCTAAAGACCAAGAGAAATAGGACTTTAAGTTAGACTAATCTAGAACACTAAAAATTGAGAATTTGACATTTACATACAATGATGCTTGAAGCAATTTGGCAATGAATGCCAACTTGTAAAAATGGTAAATTGCACTATATTGGCAGCATATTGAATTATAATATGTGACATGTTGATGCTAGAAACAACTTATCCATAGTACCTAAAAAGGTCAACATATGCATTGACTTATGAATTACATGATAGTTAGTAAACTCTAAAAAATTGAAGAATTAAACAATTAATTTATAATGTGCCCTAATTTGCCTAGTTGACTAGTTTGGATAGGTTGGCATGCCAATAGGATTCTGACAGCTATTCTGTAAATGGCTTCATGCTATACTGTGTTTTTATGGCTTATTATGCCCGCACTGTGACTTTAATAGCCTACGGCTATACATATTGTGTATTTATTATTGGCTTATCGCCAGATTGACTATATAGCTTTTTAGCCACGCTATTTGCACACCGGGAGACACTTTGTGACCGATGGTGTGACGGCTCGAGATATTAGGTACCCAGTGCCAGTATATCCGTTTATCCAGTCTGGTCAGTATATAGGCTACGGCAGCAATTCAAGTAATATTAAATTCAAATAGCTAAATCCAGTCTACTAACATACAGCACTACTAAAAATTAGCAAATATTGAAATGTTAGCAAATAAAAGTAGAATCAGCAACGACAAAGTATATCGATGTTATAAATTCGTAAACACTTTATATTTCTTTATATTTGGCACCACTAAGTAAAATTGCTTAGCGCGTTACTTTTAAAACGTGTAGGTATTGGAGACACAGCTGGGGAGCCCAACAGACCTACGACCGGGTGAGACATCAAATCTGCACAGGAGTCCAGAGTCATCTACACTGCATTGCATACATGGTAGGACTTAGGATATCTTGTATTTTGTACTTTTGTTGTATTTTTGAAATTCGGCCTTGTATTTGGTAATGCTATGAACGCTCTAAAGTTTGTAATATTTTGTACATATTAAATAACATGGAGATTTTCTGGATATATTTAAATTGTTATGGACTGTATTATGGAACTGTTTAATGACTGTAAAAGTCTATTGACTTTACTGAGAAATAGAGACTGTGAAATATCTGAGATTTTGATATTATCATATTAAATTGTTTTCAACAGGTTTTGAAGGACAGTTTGTTCAAAATACAGATGGGACCTTGCCAAATTTTTATTACCATTTTTGAAACCCTGATTTTGTCAAAGTATGAAAATAGTATCAGCATGATATGAATATTACATAAAAGATTTCTTAAAATCAAATTGAGCTTAGGAAATGAAATAATCACAGACTAGGTGTTTCGGCACGCCGTGTAGCACGCCTTGCTTTGCTATTCTGTAGATGGGTGAGGGGTGTTACATTTAGTGGTATCAGAGCACGGTTTAGGCATTTCTGGACCTAGATAGTTTGCATATCATGCATTGCATTGTAAGTGTTAAGATGACTCTAATGCAGATCTTTTGATTTGTTTTATTATTTTGATCAGAATATGGACTCCACATCGCAGAGAGTGGTCGATGAGGAAGTGGAAAGTCATGCTCCATCTATGACTGAACCAGGAGACAGGAGGGAACCTGCTCCACCAGTACCAGGTGCACCAGCCACATTTCAGCAAATGGCTGAGTTCTTTGGACAGATGGCAGGAGTTATGCCACCACCACCACCTCCATATCAAAAATCTCATATGGAGAGACTCAGGAAATTCGGAGTAGTGAATTTTTTGGGCAAAAGGGAAGATGATTATGTCACAACTGAAAACTGGTTGGACAGAACTGGAAGAGTATTGAAACAACTTCATTGTACTCTAAAGCAGAATTTGGAAGCTGTTGTATCACTACTGCAAGATGATGCATACCAATGGTGAGATACAGTAACTAGTGAGGTGCCACCAGAACAGATGACTTGGGATTTTTTTCTTACTGAGTTCAGAAAGAAGTATGTGGGCAGTGTATACCTGGAAGAGAAGAGAAGGGAGTTTATTATCCTATGCCAGAGACAGCTGACAGTGGCTAAATATGAAAGAGAATTTGTTAGACTGAGCCACTATGGGTGGGAAATAGTCCCTAATAAGGCAGAGAGATGCAAGAGATTTAAAGAAGGACTCAATGATAACATTAAAGTAATGATTACAGCCTTAGGGATTACAGAGTTTGCCAAGTTAGTGGAAGCTTCACTGAAGGTTGAAAAGGTTAGAATGAATGAGCAGAACAGAAGGGACAGACAGCAGAAAAGAGGTCAGGGTCAGACCGGTACATCTTCTGCCCCTAGTAAGAAATTTAGAGGTTCACCTACTCAGAGTTTTAGTTGAGCACCAAGTCAGGGTCAGTCACAGAGGCCCAAATCTCAGTTTGCACCAAGGAGAGGCCAGTCCACACCTTCAATGGCTAGCTCTCCAGGGACAGGATTTAGGGGACCAGCCCCAACAGTATCTGTTGCTTGCCCACATTGCCAAAAATGGCATAAAGGTGAATGTTGGAGGATGATAGGTGCTTGTTTACGGTGTGGATCTACAGACCATCTAGTCCGAGATTGTCCTCGCAGAACTGCTACATCCACTCCGGTATCAACTAATAGGCCTGCCCCTCCAGCTCCAAGGGGTAGAAAACTGGGTAAGGCTGAGGCAGCCGGTACTTTATAGAAACCTGTGTCAGAGTCTGTGGAGAGAGTAGAAGGCAAAAAAACCAGCTAGAGCCTATGCTATAAGGGCACAGGAGGAACAGGATGCTCCAGATGTCATCAAGGGTACGTTCCTCCTCTATAATACTTTTGTGCATGCATTAGTGGATCCTAGATCTACTCATTCATATATTTGTATCAAGTTGCCCGTAGAAAAGGGAATACCAGTAGAGGAAAGTGACCAAGACATCCTGGTCACAAATCCGCTAGGCCACAGTGTGGTAGTAAACAAGGTGTGTAAGGGCTGTCCATTGAAGATTCAAGGGAAAGAGTTCTCAGCAGACTTAATCGAACTGCCTTTCCATGAGTTTGATGTGATTTTGGGAATGGATTGGTTATCCATCATCAAGCAATAGTAGATTGTAAATTGAAGAGAATCTCTCTGAAAACTACTGAGCATGAAGAAATAACTGTTGTGGGTGAAAGGACAAATTTCTTGTCCAATGTCATCTCAGCTATAGTTGCAAGGAGATGGTTAAGAAAAGGGTATGAAGCCTATCAGGTACATGTGTTTAACACTAGGCAGGGTAAACTTAACTTGTCTGACATACCCACAGTAAGGGATTTCTCTGAGGTATTTCCTGAGGAATTGCTTAGTTTGCCACCAGAAAGGGAAGTTGAATTTGCAATTGAGATTATGCTGGGTACAGCTTCAATTTCAGTTGCTCTGTATGGGATGGCACCTGCTGAATTGAAAGAGTTAAAAATCCAACTGCAAGAATTACTAGACAAGGGGTTCATACGCCCCAGTGTGTCACCGTAGGGAGCTCCGGTACTGTTTGTAAAGAAGAAAGATGGGACGCTGAGGTTATGTGTTGACTACCGACTATTAAACAAAGTAACAGTGAAGAACAAGTATCTGTTGCTTAGAATTGACGATCTGTTTGATCAGTTGAAGGGAGCCGGTGTGTTTTCTAAAATTAATCTCAGATTAGGGTATCATCAGCTAAGGGTTAAGGATGCAGATGTGCCTAAGACTGCATTTAGAACCCGGTATGGGCATTATGAATTCCTGGTGATGCCATTTGGGTTAACAAACGCTCCAGCAGCATTCATGGACCTGATGAACCGTATCTTCCATCCATACTTAGATCGGTTCGTAGTGGTCTTCATTGATGACATCCTGGTGTATTCCAAGGATAAAGTAGAACATGATGAACATTTGAGAATTGTTCTGCAGACTCTGAAAGAGAAGAAACTGTACGCCAAATTGTCCAAGTGTGAGTTCTGGTTGAATGAGATTGCATTCCTTGGACATGTAGTATCAGCTGAAGGGATTAGAGTGGATCCCAAGAAGATTGAAGCAGTGATGGAATGGAAACCTCCCAGAAATACAACTGAGATCAGAAGTTTCTTGGGGTTAGCTGGATATTATAGAAGATTTGTAAAGGGATTTTCCCTTATAGCTGCTCCAATGACCAAATTACTACACAAGAATGTGAAATTTGACTGGACTGAAAAGTGTCAAGCCGGTTTTGAGAGGCTGAAGGCTATATTGATAAAGGCACCAGTGTTAATACAGCCAATGTCTGGAAAAGACTTTGTAATCTATAGTGATACCTCACACAATGGGTTAGGTTGTGTACTCATGTAAGAAGGGAAAGTGGTCGCATATGTTTCCAGGGAGTTAAGGCCACATGAAAAGAATTACCCTACTCATAATTTAGAGTTAGCAGTAATTATCTTCACATTAAAGATATGGAGGCATTACCTGTATGGAGAAAAATGCTACATATACATAGACCATAAAAGTCTGAAGTATCTGCCAACCCAGAAGGAACTTAATTTGAGACAGAGGCAATGGATTGAATTCCTGAAAGATTATGATTGTGTGATTGACTACCACCCTGAGAAGGCAAATGTAGTTGCTGATGCTTTAAGCAGAAAATCTATTGTAGCATTAAGATCTCTAAATGCCCAACTATCCTTAACTCATGATGGAGTTATTTTGGCTGAGTTACAAGTGAAGCCGAATCTGTTACAACAGATACAGGATAGGCAGAAGACAAATGAGAAATTAATGGTTGTTATGGGCAAAATCACGGAGGGAAAGGAAATTGAATATGAAGTGAAAGAAAATGGGTACCTGTACTATAAAGAAAAAGTGTGTCTTCCAGATGATAAAGAATTGAAAACCAGTATTCTGAGAGAAGCACATAACAGTGTGTATACTATGCACCCAGGAAGCACAAAAATATACCATTACCTGAAACTCCGATACTGGTGGCCAGGTATGAAGAAAGACATAGTTGACTATGTAACTAGAGGCTTGATATGTCAGCAAGTCAAAGCAGAACATCAAATTCCATCAAGTTTGTTACAGCCTATAAACATACCTGAATGGAAATGGGACCGAGTCACTATGGACTTTGTCAATGGTCTACCTCTCACTCAGAAGAAGCATGATGCAGTATGGGTGATTGTGGATAGGTTGACCAAATTAGCACATTTTTTGCCAATCAGAACTGACTACTCACTGGAAAAGCTAGCAGAATTGTACATCAATGAGATAGTTAGACTACATGGAATTCCGCTTTCCATTATATCTGATAGAGACCCAAGGTTTACATCTAGATTTTGGAAGAAATTACATGAATCCTTGGGTATACAGCTCCATTTTAGTACGTTTTTTTATCCTCAGACGGATGGACAGTCAGAAAGAATAATCCAGGCAAAAATTTGAAACTCATTGAGTTATTGCAAACAATAAACTGATAATAATGATAGTAATAACTGAATATATGTGATAGGTCCTCGAGGATATGCTGAGAAGTTGTGTTATTGAGTTTGAGGGAAGTTGGGACAGATACCTTCCACTGGCAGAATTTGCATACAACAATAGCTATCAAGCTAGTATACAAATGGCACCCTATGAAGCACTGTATGGGAGAAAATGCAGAACACCTGTATGTTGGACTGAGTTGGGTGAAGCTAAACTAGTGGGGCCAAACCTGATAAAGATCAGATCCTTCACATATCATCTCAGCAGAAGAAATTGTGGTATAATCTAACCTGACATATGAAGAAGAACTAATTAAAATCTTGGCATTAGAGGTAAAAGAGCTCAGAAACAAAATAATTTCACTAGTGAAAATCCTATGGAGACACCACAACACGGAAGAGGCAACATGGGAGAGCGAGGAGACAATGAGGCAACAGTTCCCTTAGCTCTTTAAATCAAGTAAATTTCGAGGACGAAATTTTTATTTAGAGGGGAAGAGTTGTAACATCCCCATTGTACGTGTTCTATACGTTTTATTGCTCCAGTGGCCAAATATCAGTTCAGGCAAGTCAGGATGTCTGGAACTACACTTCGGTGATAGTGAACAGACATATAATGATGAAATAAATAAAAAGAAAATACAAGAAAAATCAAAGAAAAGTGAAAGAGAGAAAATGAAGCTAAGTTAAACAAGCTGGCACCGCAGCGATGGGTGACCACATCGGGAAGGCCGTTGCCGACCCCAGGACCACGGGGAAATGTAATTGACACTATAAATATCAAAGAAAATTAATAAATTAGTACAAAGAAAAAAAAATCGAGAAACAGACAAAAATCGGTGTTACCGAAAAATCGATAATATAACCCGAAGTGGGGCATTTTGGTCATTTGACACCAAGAGCTGCCTTTTGACCTCAATTTCCATTAAGAATAAATGATATTGCACTTAGGAAATGTCATGAAAAATTAAAATAGGATACAATGTGTAAATAGTAAAAGATTAGTGGCAAATGAGCAAAATTAAGGAAATTAAGATTAATGAATTATTTAACCAAGTTAGTGCTCCACTAGTGACATCTTAAGGGACCCATATTAAGCTTTAGTGGACTAAAACTACCATCTTCAACCTCAAAGATAAGAACCAGCCAAATGGAAAACTCCATGAATCCTCCATAGCCGAAGTTTGTTTAACCACCATGCAACCATCTTCAAGCCATCTTTCACCATAATTTCTTCATTAAAGCTTGCACACTCAACTAAAGGAAGCTTTTGGGAACAAGAAAGGAATGATTTAATCAGGTTTTAGGAAATCTCTCAAGAGGTAAGTGTCCAAAACCTCTCCCTTGCTTTAGTAAACCTTGTGCTTAGGTTGAGGTGAGTATTTTGGTGAAGAGAAATGAAGAAAATCTTGAGAAATGAAATGGTCCATTTTCGGCAGCCATGATTATGTGTTGTATTTGAGTTTTTCTTACCCCTAATAGATGGAAATTATGGTTGATTAACTCAAATAGAGGATGTAGTAAGTTAAAATCTAAGTATGTGCATGTAGTGCTTGAATTAAGGGTGTGAAATAGAACCTTAATGCTTTGGGCAAACTACCATGTTTGGCAGCCTATTAAATCATGAATTTGTGTGTGAATATATAGTTTATTAATGAAATATTCTAGTGTTAAATTGTGGACAGCATGTGTAAGTGATATTGAAGTATGATTATGTTGAAGTGTAAGTGTAATATTGACATTGAGATATGTTGAATTTTAGTAAAAGTGAATGTTGAACTTAATGGTGAATTGTGTGCATTGAGCACTTGAATGTTCTACCCAAAATTGTTGCTGGAATTGTGTACAATATATACATGGAAGTGTCAATGATTGAATATTGAAGTAATGAGGAGGAGAAGGAATATCAAATTGGAAGTGTATGTGCTTTGTGCAGGTTGTGTATTGAAGGTAGTACCTAAATTAGGTCATAAGTGCCAAACTGTGAACTCAATTGGTATGAGGCCAATGGGGGGTAAAACTAGACACCAAATAAGCCAACTTTCATGTAGAAATGTTGCCAAAATTCTGCCTAGAAACTGACTTTAAAAATGACCAAATCCAGAATAGCAACCTTGCAACCCAGATTTTTGACCATGTGAACAGTAATCATTAGGATGACCATAACTCACTCGAAACAGGTCCAATTGACCTAAAATTTGTACCATGGATAGCTTAGACATAGAGCTACAATTCCTATGAAGACACCAAAGCCCAGAAATGACCAGAACCAAGTCAAATAGCTAGCACAAGTTCGGGTACCAAAACTGCCAGAACTAAAAGTGACCTAAAATTGACCAAATTTTGCACTAAAGGTGCAATCTGTCCAGCTTTACTAAATTGACCATATCTTGGTCTATACAACTCAGAATGACCTGAAATTTTGCCCCGCGTGCAATAAGACATAGAGCTACAATTTTTCTTCTTTGACCAGAAGCTAAAAACCAAGAGAAATAGGACTTTAAGCTAAACCAATCTAGCACACTAAAAATTGAGAATTTGACATTTACATACAATGATGCTTGAAGCAATTTGGCAATGAATGCCAACTTATAAAAATGGTAAATTGCACTATATTGGCAGCATATTGAATTACAATATGTGACATGTTGATGCTAGAAACAACTTATCCATAGTACCTAAAAAGGTCAACATATGCATTGACTTATGAATTACATGATAGTTAGTAAACTCTAAAAAATTGAAGAATTAAACAATTAATTTATAATGTGCCTTAGTTTGCATAGTTGACTAGTTTGGATAGGTTGGCATGCCAATAGGATTCTGACAGCTATTCTGTAAATGGCTTCATGCCATTTTATGTTTTTACGGCTTATTATGCCGCACTGTGACTTTAATAGCCTACGGCTATACATATTGTGTATTTATTATTGGCTTATCACCAGATTGACTATATGGCTTTTTAGCTATACTATTTGCACACCGGGAGACACTTTGTGACTGATGGTGTGACTGCCCAAGGTACTAGGTACCCAGTGCCAGTATATCCGTTTTTCCAGTATGGCCAGTATATAGGCTACACGGGCAGTAATTCAAGTACTATTAAATGCAAATAGCTAAATCCAACATCTTGACATACAAAGACTACCAAAAATTAGCAAATATTGAAATGTTAGCAAATAAAAGTAGAATCAGCAACTGCAAAGTATATCGATGTTATAAATTCGTAAACACTTTATTTACTTTATTTTAGTGTATATTTCTTTATATTTGGCACCACTAAGCAAAATTGCTTAGCGCATTGCTTTTGTAACGCGTAGGTATTGGAGACACAGCTGGGGAGCCCAGCAGACCTACGACCGGGTGAAACATCAAATCTACACAGGAGTCTAGAGTCATCTGCACTGCATTGCATATATGGTAGGACTTATTATATCTTGTATTTTGTACTTTTGTTTTATTTTTGAAATTCGGCCTTGTATTTGGTAATGTTATGAAAGCTCTAAAGTTTGTAATATTTTGTACATATTAAATAACATGGAGATTTTCTAGATATATTTAAATTATTATAGACTGTATTATGGAACTGTTTAATGAGTGTAAAAGTCTATTGACTTTACTGAGAAATAGAAACTGTGAAATATCTGAGATTTTGATATTATCATATTAAACTGTTTTTAACAGGTTTGGAAGGATAGTTTGTCCGAAATACAGATGGCATCTTGCCAAATTTTTATTACCATTTTTGAAACACTGATTTTATCAAAGTATGAAAATAATATCAGCATGATATGAATATTACATAAAAGACTTCTTAAAATCAAATTGAGCTCAGGAAATGAAATAATCACAGACTAGGTGTTCCGTCACGCCGTGTAGCACGCCTTGCTCGGCTATTCTGTAGACGGGTGAGGGGTGTTACAATAGAGTTTGGTGGCTTGGCTTTACTTATTTTGGCTTTTTGGAGAATGGCTATAAGGTTATAAGTGTTATTGGCTTATGGTGAAATAGTGGGCAAAGGTAAGGCTTCAAAAGATTATTGAAGCTTTGTGAGATAATCCTTTTGAACTTGAGGATCTTGAATGTGATTGATTACTTTAAGGAAAAACTTTTGATCCTTGGTAAGCATTCAGTTGCTTTTATGGTTCCATAGAAGTGAGGAATCAGAAAGAACTTCATCAAGTTAGAGGGCTTAGTTATCCTCAGAAGAAACTGAGACAGTGTCTTCAGAATCTAAGGATTCAATTAAAAGAGCTTCAATTTTGCTCAAGGCTTCTTCTTCAAGTTAGAGCTCATGGAGTTTTCTATTGAGCTTGCAATACTTTGCAATGTGACTTTTCTTGCCACATTTGTCATCTTTTCTAGAAGTGGATTCTTATGGCTTTGAGTAGGACTTTTAGTGTTTTCTAGTGTAGGTTTTCTTTTTGTAAGGCTTTTCTGGTTGGTGAGAAGATTTATCTTTAGGATATGTTTTTTTGTGCTATTAGTATCTTTTGGTTTGACAATCTTAGTAAGGTTTGGAGTTTGAAGAGGTGGCTTTTAACAGGAGATGTCAAACTATTGGCAAAAAGTTCCAAGTTCCTTCTTAGTCTTGTGCATTTCCCATTTCAACTACTTTTGAAGCTTAAGATCTTGGTGAATCTTCCTTCTGAGTGTAGCTAATGAGCTCATCCTAAGTTAATTGAGCATAAAGGATCTGTTCATCATAGTGTTCCTTGATTTGGCTTCTAACCTTTTCTCTAAGGAGAGAAGGAAGACCAGCAAGAAATTTTCCTTTTCAAAAGGGCTTATTTGAATCTTCTTGGAGTATAACCCTTGTAAGGAAAGTGTCTTTATACCATTTGAAGTCATTAAGCTTCTTACATATAAGATTGTAAAGAAGCTCAGCATTCTTATCTTTAAGGTGTGAAGGATCTCTGACAAAGTGAAAGGTGAGAGCAAGGATGAAAGTAGCAATAGCATTTTGGATTGGTCTACCATTCTCATTTAGAATTTGCTCTTGATCTTCATCAAGCTCTACTAACTTTAAAATCTCTAGCTTTTTATTGAGAAGTGAGATAGTAGTCCCACCATCCTTTAAGTTGGCCTAAGAATCTTGCTATAAGAAGTATTGTAATGGCTTGGTCAGAGGTGCTTGTTTGGGTTTGAGAAGCATTGGCCGCCATAGTCATTTGCTAAAAGATATTGAGGATTTTATACTCAGACATTCCATCCATGTTCCATTTATAGATAGAAGTAGCATTATAATGACTTTGAGAAAGAGCATTTAGTTTGCCCTCAATGTTGATATTCGGAGCAATAGCTCTAGGATAATAGAGCTATTGAGAGTTCTACCAATACAGTTTGTTGACTTCTAGCCATTCTCTTCATCAGAAGATTATTCTATAACATTAACAAAAGGCTTCAAGAGTATCTGGAATTACAACATTGAACTTTGTTAAACTTGAGGGACCAAGTTAATTTAAGAGATCCTGAATTGCTTGAAATAATTCTTCTCTGTTTTTTTGCTAAAGCCGAGATAGAAAAGTTTTAGGAACTTCAAAAGGCTTGAAAACTGGAGCTTTCATCTTTGAATCTGTAGATGAAGTGATCACAGTGAGATACTGGATTTGCTTTTGGATGGCACTTAACTAGTTTCCAATAGTATGAACATGATTATTGGTCCGATTGTTTTGCTGAATGATATTATCAAGATCTCTGTTCACTTATTTCTAATTTTTAACTTTAAAAGGTGAAGCTGTAAGGGTGGCTTTATGGTGTCTAAGCTGGATTTCTCTAAGGGGTGGACAAGTAGATTGGATCCACTCATTCTCTGAGGTTTGCCATGAAAGTATTTCAGAGATTGTGTTTAAGGTCTTTATAAAAGGATATTCTAAATTATTTTCAAAAGCATAAATCTCAAACCAATCAAAAAATAAAATATGTGCTTAATGCTTATGAATGAATATATAAAATTTTTCTTGGATCTCATGTTTTTTACTCAAAAAATGTTTAAAAAACCAAAGTTTTTTCCCATGATTATAAGGTTTGGAGATAAGCTTTATTAACTTGAAATTCCTTTTGAAGAACATTAATTTCAACATCTATGTTCTTAATCGCAGAGGAGAAAGTTGGAAAAGTAGGTCTTGGTTGTTCTTCAAGAGTGATATAAACAGGTTTAGGTTTGGTGGTAGTGCAGTAAGTGTTTTGCATTGAGGTTCTTGGTATGTCAAAAGTTGAATATCTGTGTAAGTCTAGTATTTGGTTAAAATACTTTTGAGTGGTTGGAAGTTAATAATAGAAGGTGTTCGAGTAATAAGCAAGTTAACCATAGAGAGTATCTTTGAAATCCTTCCTAGGTTAATGGTTTCAAAAGAGGAAGCAGTATCATAAGAAGGTCTTGAGCTTGTGGAGTTTCTAGTGAAAGATAACTTTACTTTTCCATATGGGATTTGGGCAATTTGTTTCTGTGTGTTTGGGCTTGGAGGAGATAGAGGTTTAGGTTTTGAGGCTCCTTCTAAAACCCATTCTTCTGAAAGAGACATTTCATTCCATTTGATTGACTTAGGAATGACAGCATTGGCTTTAGTAAGGTTGGTTTAAAGGAGAAGGGTTTCACCTTTTTTTACTGTGAATAAGAGTTTTAGAAGCAAAAGCAATCATCATGGCTTTGTAATGAACTTTAAAAATTAAAGCAACAGGAATAGATCCAGGAAGCATTTTGTAGTTACGAGTTTTTATGTGCAAAATAAGACTATCAAGTAAATTCTTATCGTTCAAAAGATATAGTTAAATTTGGATAACATTAAAAAGAAATTGGACTAGTGCACAAACTAGACTCAACTGAGCTAAGCAAAGAATCTTGAAAATCATAAAACTGTGCATCTCTTAAGACAGTTAAAATTGAGGTGTTCAAACCTTCCTTAGTTAAAGGCTTTATTCCTACTTGAACTAATCCTATATGAGCATAATTGATCCTTTGTCTTTGTAGTTGTTTGAAGAAGACTGAATTAAAAGCTTTATGGTTTCAAAGGGCTTTGTAATATGGATGTCTCTTTCTTCAGTTTTAATACTATAATCTGTTTTGTTAAAGAAGTTGAACTTACTTTGTTTATAGATCTGATCTTTTTGGACTTTAGAAAGTTCCTAATTATCTATTGACTTTTCAAAATCTTTAATAATTAATTCTTCTCTATTTATTATCTTCTCCTCTGTTCCAGAGGTAGAAGAGTGGATATTGATGAAAATGAAGTTGTTGAGTTAGAAATGATAGGGTAGTGTGGCCTTAACAAGCAGAAGATCATTTATACTATTAATGGAGGAGGAAGAAAAGAAGGGAAATAGAAAAACAACTACTTTCACTAAAAGTGTGTGGCAACATAATAGAGAAGAAATGAAAAAAAAAAAGAAGATGAAGAGAGAATACAGTCAAATTCAAGTAAAAAATAAATTTAATGGTCCAAAGAGTCAATGGAAAATTTTTAACAAATTGTTAAAGGAGACAGGAATTGGATATAATTCAATAACTAGTCAAGTTATTGCAAATGAAGAAGCGCGGAGAAAGTTATAAGAGGTATATTTTAAGACTATTTATACATTTGTCATCTTATTATTGTAGAATGTGAAAATTGGAGTTTTTATACATTCTTTAGATAAGTTTTATAATTTCATAAATTGTCAAAAAAATTTTTAATAGTTGAATAAGATGGCAAGGAGGTTTAAAAAATATGGATGCTCAAGAAGGTTTAAAAAATATGGATGCAAAGAATATGAGAAGTAATGAATAATTTGTGGTGATACCACTACTACTGGTATTTATGCTCATACTTTACTAAAAGCCCTTCCATCAGTGAAGATGAAGATGCTAATAAAAAAGGGTCCAATAGTTCTAATAAAGATGGTGAAGATACCCATAAAGACAAAAAGCATAAAAATAATATAAGAATTAGTCGTCGCAAGGCAAGAGACCAATTAGTCGTTGCTCAAGCTTTGACTATAATGGATGAAATTTTCAAAAAAAAAAAACAAAAAGAGTTATTAGAGAGGCGAATTAGTTCAGGGACATCATTCACTTAGAGATTTGTGAAACACATTACAAGCAAAGTCAAGAATTTGTTTTAATTTGTCTTAATGCACTAAATCTCTTGAAGTAGTAGATGGATCATTTTATGCAAAGGCAACTAGATATATACATGATAATCCATTATGGAGATCTCTATTTTTGGCCATGCCAAAAGAAAGGCAAAAAGATTAGGTGCTTAATATTTAAACTGATTTTTTAGTTATTATCTATGATTTATTTTGATAACTTTTTATATAATTTCTGCAATTGTTATGGATTTGAAAACTTATATTATATTATCTTACAGCTAGAATTGTAAAATAAATTGTTGTGGATTATGAATTTTTCTTAATTATTTTTTAAATGAGTTATGGTTATTATTAGTTAATTGGTTGGAATTTTTTTTATTATAATTTTATTTAATTCCCTATACGCCTTTTTTTTTTCCTCCTAATTGTTATATAATTTTGCAAGGTTTCTGCAAAGAATCTACATATGGATTTAGAGAAAAATTTTTTCTGACTTTGAAGAGGAGGTTGAACAATTGTTGACTATTTATTTGAATAATGAGTATAATCCAATTTGTAAAAATATACCTCATCCACAAAGAATTTAAAAACTAATAGTTCGTGAATGGGTAGTTGAAATATTGAATGGTCATCCAAACATATACTATGAATTATTCCGCATAGAAAAACAAGTTTTTATAAACTTTTGTGAGTAACTAAAAAGAAGAATGAAATTAAGAGATTCCAAGTTTGTTTCAATACAAGAACAAATAGCAATGTTTTTTTGATAATTATATGTCAAAATGATCAGCAAATATTTGTTGGAGATTGATTTTGTCACTTAATAGACATAATTTATAGACTTTTTAGAAAAGTTTTGTATGCTATTTGTTCTCTTGCCAAGTACATAATTGTTCCTTTGTCATTTGATGAAACACCTATAGAGATCAAGAATAATCCAAAATACTTTCCATTTTTCAAGGTATTACCTCTATTTTTTTTTAATTTATTCAAATTTGTATATTAGAATTTAATAATATGTTGTGTTGCTATTATTATTGAATCATTTATTTTTTATTATAGAATTGTGTAGGAGCTATAGATACTACTCATATTTCTGCATCCATTCTAGTTGACCAACAAATTCTATATTGTGGGAAAAAGACTGAGTCAACGCAAAACATAATATGTGTGTGTGTGCTCTTTCGACAGGAGATTCACATTCATTATGACTAGTTGGGAAGAGACTGAAATGGTTCAATAATTTTTTTAGAAACAATTATCCAACTAAAAAAGGAGTTTCCTATGCCCCCACGAGGTAAATATTATTTGGTTGATTCTAAGTATACCAATATGTCTGGTCTTCGTAGTCCATAATATGGAGAACACTATCATTTACTTGATTATAAAGAGGGACCAAATCCAAATGGTTCAGAAGAGTTATTTAATTTTATGCATTCTTCATTATGCAATGTCATAAAGCATTGTTTTTGAGGTTCTGAAAGAGTGATTTTCTATCCTTAGAGACATGTATTGATATAATGTTAAGCGACAAAAGTATATACCTTTAGATTGTTGTGTTATTCACAATTTTATTCAAATGCAAGGGCACATGGCTACTCTATTTGCAATATATGCATATGAAAATATTGCTTTGGGAAATAATGATCGACAAAATAATAAAGCCAATACTTCAGGGGAACCTATTAGCATTAATCCAAGTCAATTTTGTCAAAAGAGCAATATTCGAGATCGAATAACACAATATTTATGAAAAAATTATAATAGTCAATAATTTTTACATTTCTATATTGAACTTCACACATGTATTAGTTACTATTTTTTTCAATTATTTAATTTTATGAATATTTGTAGTGATGACCATCATAAAATTTTTTATTGTTAAATACCATAAACCTTTCTTTGAATATATTTATTCTATTATTTTTTAAAATATATATTTATTTTTATTAAATTATCAAATATTTTAAAAATAATTCTTTATTTGTTTCTTTATATGTAGCAATTTTTATAAAAAGATAATTCTAAACAGGTTTTAGAAAAACAGTTTTAGAAAACAAACAACAGAAAACGAAAAACGGTTTTTAATTTTTAAAAATAAAAAAAAGAAAATAGTAGTAATGAGGAACGACTCTAAATTGCTTAGTTTTGAAAATACGGCAACTAAGTTATAGGTTTTATCAAACCTTAAGAACTAAAATAACATTTATTAATTAAAATTTGAGATAAAATTAGGGTGTTGGACAAAATTTCTTTGATTTAGAAAAGTTTAGTTTAATTGTACAAAATTAAAAGACTTGAATAAAATGAGTAACAAATGCAAACAGTTAAATTTATTCTGTCAATAAGCCTATATTATATGATGTATTATGTATTAATAATCTATTTTAAAAATTTTAATGTTAACTCAAGTATGATTTTTTTTTATAGAAATAATTGTATAAAATTATTTTCAAAATCGAGAATTGAACTGGAATAAAAATAATGAATAATTGAATAGGAATTGTCCTAAAATTTCTATTCGGTTTTGACTCATAAGTAGATCCCAAATTAGAACCAGAATTGCACACTTACTGTATTTATTAGGGGTGTGCAATCGATTGGTTTGGTTCCAAACCGAACTGAACCAAAGTAATAAATAACACTTTTTGAAGACCGAACCAAACTAAAGTTAGTAGAAAATCGAATCAAACAGAACCAAAATTTTCGGTTTGGTTGGTTTGGGCCTGCTCCTTTTTAAGCTTTCAAATATTAAAAATTTCAAGGCAAATAACCTACTGCTAATAAGTGGGTTGGGTTAGACTATAGAGCATGCAATACTATAGGGATTAAAACATTAAAACCCATTCTTTTTCGACCGGTTCAGTTTTTCATTATTTTTTGGATTAAAAAAACCAAACCGATCAGATCCGATAACTAAACTTGTGAAAAATCCAAAATCAAAATCGAACTGAAAAATCCAAAATTCAAACTGAAAAATCGAACTAAAATGGTTTGATTCGATTTTTTAATTTTAATCATTGTGTGCTCAACCCTAGTATTTATACAGATGAGAAGCTTATTTAACTAATATCCCTTAGCCTTTGTTTGAGAGAAGGTTTGTTTAAAGTAATGGAAGTTGAAAAAAACCTTAAACTTATATTTGAGAGAATATAAAGTTTTTTAATATATGGTGAAATCTTTTAATTTTTTTTTCAACCTATCAAATTAGTGAATTAAGAAGATTTTCTTTTTAAAATCTCAAAAAAGGCATTTCCAATTTTCAAATATGTTTTTTTTTTTTAAAAAAATCTTTCCTTTATCCCCTACACTAAAAAATCACGATGATTTGAAAATTATAAAAATTTTTATTTTGAAAAACTTTACTTTCACTCTAGCTCTCCCAAATGAAGGGTAATCTAGAAAGGGCTATTTGAGTCTTTTGCCATTAAAATACCCTACTTTGCCAAGTAGGGCTGAGCATTCGATTCAAACCAAACTGAATCAAATTGAATCAAATCATAAAAATCGAATTATACATTTTAAAAATCGAACTGAATCGAAATGGAAAAATCAAATCAAATCGAACTACTCTATTTTGGTTCGGTTTGATTCAAATCAATCGGTTTTATTTTTGATTAATTTTTTAATTTAGTCTTGATTTTCAAGTTATTTGATTTGATTTTGATCTCAGTTTGAATCTAATAATCATTAATCAATGAAATTAAACAATATATAGATAAAATTACATATAATTCATAAATTCCCTATAAAAATAAATTAATTCAAAAATCAATAAAATTATTTAGTTAGGTTCAATTTAACTGATTTTTTTTAAATTGAATCGAATTAAAATAATTAAAATTTTTATAATATAAAATCAAATCAAATCGAATTAAATTATCTTAAAAATTAAATTAAATTATTTTAAAAATTAAATTAAATTATCAAATTAATTTAGTTTAATTTGATTTATTCGGTTTTATCCGAATAACGCCCGCTCCTTAATGCCAAGCAGTGGGTTTAGCCGGACGTATTTAAGTAACTAAGTAGGAGTTGAGAAACAGAACTGGATTCAATTCTTCAAAGAAATGTTGAAACTAATAAGTAGGTCTCCGCTTGTAACTATTACAGTTTTTGTCACCCTAATTGCTCTCTTCATCGCTTTCAGATTTCCTCTCAAGTCCTACAACTTTTCTCTTCGACAACAGGTCACTCTCTCTGTCTCTTTGAATCCTTTTCCTTTGATTGGATTATATAGACCTTATTTTAAGTAGGTACTTCGCTTGGCTAGAGATTGTTTACAGCAGAAGAACTTGCTTTGTACAATGGGACTGATGAAAACTTACCTATTCTTTTAGGAATCCTTGGGTATTATTCTCTCTTTTTCTATCCATATTTTTCTGTCTTTATTTATATATTTCTTGCAGTGACTAATTTTGAAATTTTCCATTTTTGAGGCAGTTCTGTGTTTGATGTAACTAGAGGAAAATCTCATTATGGCATGGGAGGTGGTTACAATCATTTTGCAGGAAGGTCAGTTGCTGTTTTTTCCCCCTTAAAATTTGATTTCCTGCGAAACACCCTCCCTGCAAAGCAGGATAAGGCTGCGTTTATGAACTCTCCCTGGAGCCCCACAAGTGTGGAATGGTTGGTGTACTGAT
The DNA here is from genome assembly GCF_030052815.1 of Hevea brasiliensis. Taxonomy (NCBI): domain Eukaryota; kingdom Viridiplantae; phylum Streptophyta; class Magnoliopsida; order Malpighiales; family Euphorbiaceae; genus Hevea; species Hevea brasiliensis. Next base: position 52,210,390 of record NC_079495.1, on the reverse strand, counting down.
CACCATTTCCTAAAATTTAATTTCTGTTTTTCTGCTTGTTCAAACGTAGTGGTTTTCTCTTGCATCCAACATGTTAAATTATAGGTTAAATTGCTTTTGATTTGTAAATCAACCATCTTAACACTGAATATGTAGCTTGAAATACTAAAGTATTCTTCAAGTCACCGTGAACATGAAAATCAGCCATGTTCTTTTACCTTTTTAGCCTATTGTTTTATTTCCAAGCGTTGAGCAATATACACTTGGTTTTGTTCCTTTTCTTTGCTGTGATTGATCCATCTTTTACTTCAATTTTAGCTTTTTGTTAGGGGCTTTTGAATGCTTGAGTTAACAATACCAAAGGTCAAAAATTGTAGATTTATTCAAAGCTCAGTGTTCGAAATACATTAAAATTTCATGGTCAAAGTGGATTTTATTGACTAATTAAGTGATCTATGGCACAATTACCCACAGTTGAATTTAATTCCATGCTTTTTTATGCATTTAAACTCATAAATCATATTGTTTATTGAATTTCAGCTGAAGTCATTTATTTAATGCAATTTTCTGTTCTTAAAATGGATGTTGCAACTAGCGAGATTTTAAATTACAACTGCAATGGCCTGCAACATATGACTGCAACTCCAATTGTGGTCAGTCATGGCTCAGAGTTAAATCTACGGACCCATATTACTAGTATTTGGAATTAGTTTGTTGGCATTGTCATTGTTTTCCTCATCATTATCATGACTTCTATTCGGATTGGAATATTTGAGAATCTCCTGCAAACTACATTGATCAATAGTTTATGGCAATTAATCTTGCATATTCTTTGTTTTTAATGTGCAGTCTCTACTGATTTCTGTACCCATATGACAATTGGCATCTAATAGTACCTAAATTACCAATTTTAATTTTTTTACATGACTATTTGGTTTGTAGAAGGCCATTGAGCTATACATATAGCAATTAATTGTATTTTTCTCCTCCTTTTATTTGATTATTCTCTACATATATCTCCAGACTCATTACTGACATTTGATTCACTTCTTATTGCTGATTAACTTAGAGACGCGTCCCGTGCATTTGTTTCAGGAAACTTTACAGGTAAAATTTGTATCATTATTTGCATTGTCTATGATAAATTAACAACATAAATCTTCCCTTTGCATATTCTAACACTTAAGAGTTGTTTTGTTTGATGGGTTTTGCTTTTGCCTTTTGATCCATCTAAAACTAAGAAACAAGATCTGTATAAGAATTAGAAAACAAGGAATACGAACCTTCAATAAAGCAACAAAGGAGAGAAAAAAAAAGTTGGCTTTATTGGTCATCTTCTTGCAATCAACCAAAAGTTAATTTTTATGTTTGACCAACAAAAGCTAACAACAAGCAACTCGGTCCTTTATATATGTGTATACATGTGTGAGTAAATTTTTCCGTTTTCATGTCAAGATTTGTTTCTTCCTTTACCTTTGATATGCCCAAGACGCATACCAGTGAATTTAGAAAAGAAAAATTAAATACCAAAAAATTAAGATTTGTTTAGTCAGATTATTATGAAAGATGCTTCACCAGATTATTGTTGCTCCTTTATCCTCAGCTTCCCCAAGTTTGAACTTCAAATATAACCAACTAATCCCATTCTATCAATTATATCCCCAAATTATAATTAGAAAATTGAAACAATGAAATCAAGCTTGAATTTTGTGCTATTGGGTAGAAAGGTTGATCAACAATTATGCGTGCATGCATGTTGAGGAGGAGGGAGAGAGTTGTATAAAGAATGGATTGACAAGGGAAGCTCAAGGGTGCTGCTTGGTAGACAATATTATTTATGAACTGTGGTGATGAGAAAAAAGTGGGTGTATAGAGAGAGAGAGAGAGAGAGAGAGAGATAGAGAGAGAGAGAGTGTGTGAAGTTTCTGAAGAGATGAAGTTTCATTGGTGTTTGTTTCATTACAACAACTGATATTGGAAGCCATCCATGCACATCTTGATTAGTTGGGGATCTTTAAGTGAAAGAATCTTGATTATTTTCAGATTAATTGTTGCTCTTTCTTTTGGGGGTTCTTTTCTGATGAGAAATGTCATTACACTAGAGCATGAGATATTTGGTTGCTCTCCAAAATTTCCATAATTGCCATATTTTTCATTGTTTTTAAATATTTTCTTCTGTGTTTTGTTTGTCCTTTTTCTACCATGATCAAGATTTTTTCCCCCCTCTTTTTTCAAATTCTAAAATTTTGTCAAAAAGGGAACGATATTTAAAAATATAAAATAATAATATGTATTGTTATAGTACGACCTAGGGCCAATTGACAACAAGATAGAGTTTGTGGTTTAATTAGGCCAAATAATAGTTTTTGGTCTCAATTGGATATCATCTTGTAATAGTTTCCTTTATAAGTATATTTTTCTCTGTCTTGTATAATGCAGGAGATGGACTTACAGACTCTTTGCGTGGATTGTCCAGCAGTGAGGTAATCTTAATTAAGTGCTCTTTCCTGCTGAATTAGTGGCCTTGTATATATAGACTAAAAATTTTGTAAACAGTAGACATCAATTATTTATTATGCCCAAGTAAGCCATTCTTATAAATTTAATATATACACATGGGAATGTGGTGCTTTTGACATGTTGACAGTACGAGAGATGACCTCTTTTCGATGCCAAAACAAAAGAAAATATCAACCGTTTATGCTAGTTGGACTTGGCAAGTCAGAAAAAGGAAATAACCTTTTTTTTTTCAATTTTTTTTTATTGGTCATTTGAGCTGCTGCTTCTTTATTAGAAACCCATTTGTTTTCTCGTTCCTAAGTGCAAGATGTTGTATTATTCTACTTCTCATTACCAATGCTGTAGTTCTGTTTTCTTTCAACTGCTGTTGGTTGGCTTTTTTTTTTTTTTTAACCTTTTCTTTTCTTTTGTTTTTTCCTTTTCTTCCTTGTAAGAGTTTCAACCCCTTTTATGTGTGTGTGTGTGTGTGTGTGTGTGTGTGTGTGTGTGCTTGCTTTGTGTATTTATTGCTATTTTATTTTTCCATTAATGAAAATATTAAATTTTATGTGCATAAATGAAAGATTTGTAACAAAATTTTCTAATCTTGTCTCTTTTATTTTGGATCATTTGCAGATAAGTTTTCTTATTGTTCTACTTAATATTTTGTTAAAAATTCCATTTCCATTGTTCCATTTTTTTTAGGTGAAGAGCGTCATCGATTGGCGAGAATTCTACTTCAGAAGCTACACGTGAGTGATATATTGTTCAATAGGGATTTTCTATTTTTAATTTTGAGTTCCATGAAGTAGGAAATCTGAAAAGAAAATAAATACAAGGAAACCAGTTTTCTTGGCCTAATGATTTTGCCATCACAATGCTCAACTACCTGTTCAGTCTATTTGGGCTCAACATGTGGAGATAATGATAATATTCCTCCTTTTTGCTTGGTTTAGGACCAAATTTGCATAAAGGTTTAGAGCTATTAGATCCCTTTACACTACTTCACCTTCTCTCTTCTGATTCACTTGACATTTTTTATCAGTATCTGGGAGGTTAAAGTAAAGGCTGGGATCTTGAGAGCTATTGGGGTTTTAAAGAAATTGACTTTTGTGAGAGCTTTCATAATGATAAAAGAGAAGTCAGAATACAAGTAATCTTGGATATGTGGTTTTATGTGTTGATGTATTGATTAGGTAGTGATAGAGTGATTATCACTAGTTAATTAGGTAAATAATTATTGAAGCCTCAAGGTGCAGAAGGGTTTGGGGCCTAGGCTTATGGTGCACACTTGAGTGATATGAGGTGCAAAAAAGGAACAAATTAGATAACTAATCCTATATAAGCCAACTAATGCTAAAGATTTTTGGAACCTCAAATTAGAGTTCATATTTGGAATATAAGGATTTTTGTTCTTTGATCATTTAGCGTTTGTTTTAGACAACAGATATTATATTGTACTTAGTAACATTTGAATCTTTGAAATGTTGCACATGCTCGAATTTGTCTGAGATGAGGCTCAATTGCTCAATTTCAAGGGCTTGATTGATTCAAATTAAAATATGAGGGCCCAATTGATTGCCAATAAAATTTGAGGTTTGATTTGGGCTTTTGGCCTATCTTTTTAGTTTCTCAACTTATTTGACATTTTGTAATATATAAAAAGTGGCAATTTCAAGTTTTTTTAATCCATATTGACATTTTCATTAATGGTGCATTACTGCATTTAATGCATTTTGAATAAATTAAGGTTTCTCCACTTATATAGAGTTTAGTATTCCAAAAATTATTAAGTGGATTGCAAGAAAAGTTTTGTAAATAGAGACACAAAAAGAGATTTGTATTTATATTTTATCATTATACTCATATCATATGACTTTTAAAAACTTTTGGTACAATTCTATACTTGCTATTGTCTTCTTTATTTTTAAAATTTTTTTTTTCATGCGAGGTTGTTGCATTTGATCTCATAATCTTTCATGTATATGATTGCTTACAGGATTTAATTTACAAGCTTAATGAGCAAAAAAAGATGAATTTTTTCGTATTTTTTAAATTTTATCTATAACTTTTAATCTTGTTAGTTGTATTTTAATTGCTAAATTTGGTTCTAATTCTATCTAATTTTTTCTAACCAATCCTTCAACTCCATTTTTTGACTAACCCATGGGCGC